>NC_044984.1:48896241-49077100 GCF_008728515.1 Papio anubis
CCTTGCCACCTGCAGGCCCCTCCCCTCCCACACTTACCTTCACACGACTGGGGCAAGTGGTTAGTTTCCCCATGGCCCCTCCAGTCCCTCTCCACTACACGACACCCTTCTTATCTTTCTGACTACAATTAGAGCCTCCTCTCCCTGTAGGGAAGTGAGAGGGACAAGGTCAAGGATCCTCACAACTCAATAACAGCTGTAGAGAGCCTCACCTATCCTGTGCACTCACAGTGACTCCATGCAGGGGACCAGCAACGAGGGGAAAGGGAGTGGGAATTAGTGTGGGGACAGGGGAGAATCCCGCAACGGGATTCCCTGCCTGGTCTAGTCTGGTCTGGGAGCAGGGCAGATGCTCAACAAGGCATCCCAGGTCTTGGGGGAGCCACTGGCAGTGGTGAGGCACCAGCTCTCTCAGGGCATGTGAAAGTTCATGTTTTGTCTCCCTCCCACTCTCCATGACTGTGGATCCCGAGAAGGACACACCTGACACAGGTACTGCCCTCATCTTTCCCTGTAACTCCACCTCCACCCCCCATACCCACTTTATACCTCTGCAGGGTTACTAGAGCCTGACCCAAATTCTCTATTCCAGAGACAGACAGACCTGTTCCCCAACTCCCAGTGGTGCTACGCATTGAGATGCTGAGGTGGGACCCAAAGATCTGCTCCCGTCTTCTCTCCTGAGGGGCTTGCAGAAGCCCCTTTCTCAGAGTCACCCCTCCCAGGCTGAGCTGAAGAAGCTGAGAAGGGAAGGGCCATAATGATAAGGCTGGGGCAGGGGACAGCGGCACCCTCCGTGCCCTCTCCCCATTAGTGCAGGTAAACATACAAGGGTTTCTCCCAAATGTGAGGGTTCTGCTTCGGGGCCATAGAAGGCCCCACCAACACCTGCTGCCCCTCCTGTTTGTCCTCCCTCTCTTCAGCCCCACAATTACCAAGAGCAAGTTGTTGAGGCAAGCTCTACCCCAGGCCTGCATTAAGAAATCTGGGTGGGAGAATAGATGTAAGAGACATTTCCTTAGTGTTTACTGCAAACCCTGCCAGGCTAGAGGTGCCATAATCTGCCCTGTATCAGATCCACAGAGTTATACCACCAAAACCCCCCCAGGATGTATGTGAGACCACTGGGCTCATTGGCACTGGCAAATAAGATGGCCAGGAAGCAATCAACACTGAGTGCCCACTGTGTGCTTGGCACTGGGCCAGACTCTGCTGGGGGAGACTAGGGGGGAGGCTCATTTCACTGGTCTTATGCTCCCCATACCATGGTAAGCCAGAGAGGTACATATTACAAATACTGGAGACTCTCATGCTTGAATATAATCCTATAATCTTATACCCACTCCCATTCAGACGTGTGGTCATATGTGAATGTCAAACACACAAGCTAGACAGAAGAAGGAACTTCCCTAGGTTGTCAGTGCTGTAGACTAAAATCATCAGACTCAAAGGCCTCATTCTTGGAAGGTGATGAACCGGGAGAGCCCCCGTCTTGCTGGGCCAGGGGTAAAGTAAGGCTCCTGTCTGAAGGCAGGGGGATGGTTGAGATGACCCGTCAAGATGCTACCCAGGACAAGACACAGAGGTAAAGGTTCCAGTAGAGGGGCATGAGGAGGAGGGACAGATGGATGGAGGGATGGAGGAGTGCAGGGAGCAGTGCTGGAGAGATGAATGGTCTTGGCTGGACTGATGGGCGAGGCCAGGATAGATGGATGGCGGCTGAGGTTTGTTTACTGGCAGCCCCCAGCCCTCCATCGCCCCCGCGAGAGGAATGGTGGCTGGCACATCAGAGGGCTCTTAGGGAAGCTCATGGAGATGATTTAGATGGGAATGAATCAGCTCCATATGGATTAAGTGTCCCCGCAAATCCCAGGATCTTACAGATGAGGGGACGGGGCAAGGGCACTGAGGGGAGGGGAGAGAGTGGGGAAGCAGCGTGGAGCTGGTGCAGAGAAACACGGTCCTGGAGCCAGGGAAAGGGCACCCTCAGAGGGCATGGGGCAGGTCAGCCTGGCACAGGCGCAGCCCCTGCCTTGGTCTGTTGATACCACTGTTCCTCTTGCTTGGTACCAAGCTTTAGGAAAAGGCCTCCTTCTCCACACCAAACCATCTGTTGGAGTGTCCCTTCTGAGTCAGTTTTGGTCTGTCTCCTCTTGCCTCTGTCTCTTGTTCTCTCTGCATCTTCATGTGTCTTTCATCTTCATTTTTCTGTCCCTCTCACTCTCTAGTCTTCTCTGTGTTTCTGTCTCTCTCCTTCCACACTCCCCCACCACATCTCTCCGTCTCTTTCTCTAGAGGTCTAAATGGTACAGGGATGCTGCCAGTTTCTCTGAACTTCAGCCTTAGCTCTGCCCTCCTCTCCAGGGCTCAGGTCTAATGCCTCCCTCCCTCTGTGCTGTTCTCTCACGCAGACCTCAAGTTTGGAAGTGGTCAACATAACAGGGAAGCTGGTCAGAAAAGTGACTTTTTGGCTACAGAAAGTTATTTATGTTCCTCTTTGCCACCCTGCCCTTGTGCCTTCAGCTGTCCCTTCTCCCAATGCCAGAGGAGACTTGGATTGAGCACCCATGCTCTATGGACAACAGCGAGTTGAGCAGACCTTAACATCATTCCCGGGGAGGCAATGGGTCATCTGCTGGCTAGGGTTATCAAAGGCCCCGTCTCCCACTCCTCTCCCATGCCCCAAAGTGAAGAGCCCCAGAATGAAGCCCCAGAATGAAGCCCCAGTTATGAAGCCGGCTGCCATGTGGGCGACCTGGAGTCGGAGCACAGGGCAGTCACATATGACAATTGGTTGAAATATCACAGCCACTCTCCCCCCACCCCCACTGGTGATCTATGGGCTGCGTGCCCTGTAAAAATTATTTATCGGGGCCTCAGAGTGTCCTGATTTAGTGCCGCTGCCTCTGGGGCCTTGGGGCCTGCCTGTCCGCCAGAGTCTAAGCGTTAAACGACGCTAAAAAGTTAAACAGCCAACGTTGGGGGCTCACTCGAGGAGGCGCCATAAAGCTGTCGGAGCTGCTTAAATCAGGAGCGAGGATTCCCTGGGACATCTTCTCTCCATATGCCGCAAGCCAAGAAGGCTCTCCTTACCCCTCTGCCACTCACCCATACCCAGGAGCCCGCAGAGGGCAGAGGACACGTGGGCCGGGGGCCTGGGACAGAGCCCAAAAGGAGGCCACGGATGACCTCCTCTGCAGGGCTTTCTCCAGCAGAACAGGGGCCACGTCTCAAGAGTGTAGGGGTCACGTTGTCCAGCTTACCAGCTCTGGGCAGGGGTCTCCTTGTTCAGATCCAGTTTTTAAAGACTTCCAGCAAAAGGCAATGCCAAAATCTCTCCCAGGGGCCCCTGGGGAGAAGCTGGTTCCCAAGTCTGTCTCACTTCAATCCATGCTTCTGGGTTTTGAATCCACTGGAACTCAGTGTCTTCCCACCCAGGTTTGGAGAGGGTGTTCTGTCCACACCAGCCTGTGACTTCTGGCCTCCTTTCACCCCTCCACACCCACTTGCATGGCTCTCTGAGGAACAGAGCCCCACCCTTCATCACCACCCTCCGCCAACGCACCCCTGGGTGCTGGCATAACACACAAGCTTCACAGATGGCTTTTCTCAGCTGAAGCCCAGTCCCTGCTGCCACCACCCGGCCGCCGAGCAAGAGGGAAGGTGGGTCTCCGCATGCTGCCTATCACACCTGCTTTCAGCAGCAATAAAACTCACTCTTAAAACCTCCGTTTGGGTCCCTAATATTTGCCTGGCTATATATCTCCGATGATATATGGACAGAAATTGCTCATAAACGGCTATAAAATCTCTTAGTCAAGCTGGGGAGGAGGCGCATGAAGGTGGGCATGGCCCGGGCTGCAGGAGGATTGGAAGCTGAGCCACTCCGCTGAGCACCCCAAACTCAACTCTAGATTCCAGGGACCAGCGGCTGGGTGTGGGGCCTTGGCAAGGGTGGAGGAAGAAGACCCAGAGGAAGATCTTCAAGCCTCTCATGTGGTATTATGGGCCTGTGTCACCGGGCTGCTCCAGGCATGCGCTGTGTGGCCTTGGGCAAGTCACTCAGCCACTCTGTACCATGGTTTCCATCACTAACATGAGGATAATGACACCTACCCAGGCTCCCTCATTAAGCTGTCATGACAATCAAATGAGAAAACATACAAATAATTCATCAATGCTTTGTAAAGCAGAGAGGTTGCATATATCAGGTGCTACCGCCAGATGGGCACAGTGCATCTTGAAGGCGTACTATGTGCTGGATACTTTACTTAATTATCTCTAATCCTGACAACACCTGCCACGTAGGTATTACTGTCATCATGTTGCAGACAAAAACCCTGAGGCTCAGAGAGGTGTTCTCCAGTAGCCAGTGCCAGAGACAGAATTCAAACCCAGGCCTGACTCCAAAGCATCAGAATGAAATCCTGGCAACAGGAGGGATAACAGGTAAGACACTGGGGGGACTTCCAAACAGGGCAGGAAGATGGCTGAAGGAGGCCTTCTATCCCTGGTCTCCCCTCCCTAGAGTGCAGACCTGTCTCTCTAAGACAGTCAAGTGGTTCCCCTCAGCCTGTTCCCAGTCACTACACCGGATCACCGGAGGAAACAGCTCCCAAGGTGGAAGGCAAAAACCTGGGCTTTCTGGGAGGCCAGAGCCCTGCAATCAGGACACCAGGAGACACAGGTGGGCCAGGTGAGGAGAGGCCTTTGTGGGAGCAGGCCATATAGACCGAGATAGTCCCAGAGTTCCTGGTCCAACCCCCCACCAGCCCCAGTCCCTGACTCTCCCATCTGGTTACCCTCCCTCTCCCTCTGCCAGCCCCTGATGCCTCTTCACTCCACGAGGCCCTACCCTCTTCTTCCCCCACCCTGCATTCCCTCTGCTTACCCCCCATTCTCCCTCCCCAACAGTATCCCCTGAGAGCCTGGCTGCCCCTCTAGCTGTTCCACACCCCTTTGCCCACCCATGGTCCCTCTAGCACCTGGCTGCTCCGTCCCTCCACCTTGGCTGCTGGTTCTCTTCTCTCCCCAGGTCCCTTCAACCCCCAGCTATCCCCTCTGCCTGCCCACCCTTTCCCTCCCTCCGAGCACCCCCCAGCTCCTGGGTGCCCCTTCCTTTCATGACCCTGCAGCCCCCAACCTCCCCCTAGCATTCCTCTGGTCTCTTCTCACCTGCCCTCCAGGACCCCAGCCCCTGCCCTGCCCTTTGTCCCCTTCTTGTGACAAACCAAACAGTAGGAAGGCCATCCTTGTGCCCCACACTTCCCCTTCCCCAGTGGCTCCCACCCCCAACCCCACTTTTCTTTAAGTTTCCAAATCAACCTTCCTCCAATAATAATGATAAAGCAGGAAGCCGGGCCGGAGGACAGTGCAGATTTTTCTTCTTGACATGGAGTTTCCGATTAAAGGCAAAGGGACATAAATCCTCCCGCGTAATTGCTGTGCTCCAGCTCGGAGCCACTTGGAAGGGAGGCTCCCACCCTCTCTGCCCCTGCCCCTGGGAGCCCCACCCCCAATTTGAGCAGGGCTTGGTCCCCAGAGCCTGGGGGTTGACTGGGAAGGGGGAGCAGAATGTTGCTGGTGTGGACACAGCTCTGGGAAGCAGGTGGGATAAACTTGAGCAGGGCTCCCTGCATTTTCCTTCCAGGGGTCCAAGCCTAAGATAGACTGTGGGCCATGGCCCAGCTCAAAGCACCTTTCTCCGCACCCGGGGAGCCCTTCAGCCCCTCACATCGAAAGCACACTTTACACTTGAACAAAGCTTGTTGGCATTTATTATCTCCTTTGTAAGAACCTTGAAAATTATTAAACAGATACCAGATGGGGGAGGGGCCCCAAGAAATGAACAAGTGCAACTCCCCCTGTTTTACAGATGGGGAAACTGAGGCCTAAAAAAAGGACTGTCTGGTAGCAGAGCTGGGAACTTAGAACTTGACATCTCATGCACCACAGAGGGGCTGGCACCGTTTACATCTACTAAATTGTGGGCCAAACAGCTTTCTCATCTGCTAGCGAAGCTTTCTAAATAATCAAGAATGCTGGATGTTGTTATTCCCCCTCTACAGACTGGAGAAAGATGACACTAGAAGTGTGCAGGAATTACCCAAGGTCAAGGGGCAAGGGTGGAGCCTGCAGTCCCTAGGCCTCCTGACTCCATATTCATCTTCTTCCCTTCTCAGAGTTTTACACCCAGAGATGCCAATGTCTGGTGACTCCACAGGTTGAACTCAGCCTGGCCTGGAACCAGCTCTCAACCCTTCAAAAGCTACAGAGACCCCTCCCCGCCAGGGACCTTCCCAGCTCTGTTCCTCTCTTCTTTTTTTTAAATTATTATTAATAGTATTATTATTGTTGAGATGGAGTTGCACTCTTGTTGCCCAGGCTGGAGTGCAATGGCACGATCTCGGCTAACTGCAACCTCTGCCTCCAGGGTTCAAGCGATTCTCCTGCCTCAGTCTCCCAAGTAGCGGGGATTATAGGTGTGCACCACCACGCCCCACCAATTTTGTATTTTTAGTAGATGTAACCCACCTTCCCAACCCATCCCCAGGCTCTGGGGACCTAGCCCTGCTGAAATTGGGGGTAGGGCTGCCAGGGGCAGGGGCAGAGAGGGTGGGAGCCTCCCTTCCAAGTATTTTAGGGTTTCTCCATGTTGGTCAGGCTGGTCTCCAGCTCCCGACCTCAGGGTATCCACCCACCTCAGCCTCCCAAAGTGCTGGGATTACAGACATGAGCCACCACACCCGGCCCCTTCTTTTCCAACCTCCTGCCCATTCTTCTCCTCCCTGAAGCCCTTCTGATTTGAAACCCTTGGCTCCCCTTTTCTTGGTTTCTCCCTGCACTCAACAAGCCCCTCCAGCAATTCCTAAATCAGGTGCCAGTGTGACTCTCTTCTCTCTCATCGGACTAGGGGAATGGGCCTGTGTCTCCTCCCTCTGAACTGCCAATTACTAACCCCCACCATACCCACTGTCTCCACACCACCTCCCATGCCCCCGAGACTCAGACCCAAAACAGATCTGTAAAGCATGTGCGTGTGACCGTGGGAACCCGGGAGTCCTGTCTCCTCTTCATCCACAGAAATTTCCACAGAAACCCCATGGATTCCCATTTCCGGTATTAAACGACCATGGCCTCTGGGTTTCCCTGGCCCTCCAGGGCAATCTGGCTTGTCCTCCAAGACCTCTTCCCTCAGCACCTCAGGTGAGCGGAAACCTTCACGTCCATGCCCTGGGCACCCACCCGTCCCTCTACCACAGCAAAGCTTAGTGGGGAGCAAGGTCCAATGGGGGCTTTGGACAGGAGGACCCCCCTGTCCGGGTCAGCTAGATCAGCTTAGGCTTAGCTGCTCCTGAAGGGGCCTGTGTTGAGCTTCCTGTGCCATGTTTGGGGTGGCTCTGTGGCACTGCCTGGGCTGGGTAGTTCTGGATGTTACTATAGGGATTTGGGGTGTTACTGTAGATTGTGGATGCTGTTGTAGAGTTTGGAGTACAACTGTGGAGTTGCCCTGGAGATTATGGTGGGGTTTTCTGGGCTTCACACTAGGTTTGCTTGGGGGTTTTTATAGGGTGACTCCAAAAGGTCACAGGCCTGTGCTACTACCTGGCCCAGAGGAAGGGAGGGAGCTAAGGCTGTAAAAGAAAGCTAGGGAGTTTGGAGGGGGAAGGACAGAGGTGACCCAGCTTCCTAGAGGAGGGGATAGTTTGAAGTTGTAGGGCAGCAAGGCTCTGCCCTACCCCATCTTGGTATTCAAGTCCCAAACCCTGGCCAACAGCCTCCTTTGTTGGCAGTGAGGGGCTGGGAATGAAGAAGGCTACTTGCTCCCCGGGAGGGATGGCAGGCCAGATGCTGTGCGTGCTCCCGGCTTTCTGTAGGGAGGAAGGACCAGGCCTGTTCCTGGGCAGCAGTATGGTCCTCCTGGGTGTATGTCCCCAGCAATAACTGAGCCCAGAGCTCCCACCTCAGTCTTGGAGCCCTGCCCTGGGTGTTGCTGAGGCAGGGCAGAATCTGGAGGAAAATGACATAGACCCTAGGGACCCTGAACTTACAGGGATGACAGACCCTAATCTTGGACCCGAGTGAATAGAGAACTCTTCTTGCAGTTTAATCATGAAAAACTCCCCAAGAGACAGAAGTGTAGAGCCAGCATTGGGCACAGTCTGAGAAGGGAGAGGGTTCCAAGTAGTAACAGCTGAGGGAAGGTGTAGAGGTGAGCAAGGATGAGGGTAGTTTAGCCCCAGAGACTTGGCATAGGGAAAGAAGAGTCATTCACTCTTGTATCCATCATTCACTTAGCAAACAGTCGCAAGAGCAGCTCTACATCGGCATGGTACCAGGAAACACAGAGATGAATTACACAGGCGGGGACAGCAACTGGAGAGACTCCCAGAAACTCAGTCCTCCTCCAGAATACTAGCACCAGCTTCAGAGTTCTCTGGGTCCATGCTAGCTGAGCTTCTACCTCCCTGCCTCTCCAGTCTAAAAGAATCCATTCCCCAGCATTTTACTTATTCCTCAGAGTCCCACCCCTGCCTCAGTCCTTACCCCAGACCCACCACTCAAATATGCCATGCTCCTCCCCTCTGGGCAGAACCTGGAGCACCTTCTGGACCACAGCTACAGCAGGAGGGATTGGGGCTAGATATTCTGAGTACCTTCCCAGTGGCAGAGAGGAGTGGTGCTGAGGAGTTGAGCAGGGGGCCAAGGAAGGGATGCGAGCTTGAGTCCAGGCCCGAGATCCTCAGCCTGACTTTGCATCTTGCTGGGAGAGGCATCATTCATCCACCCAGGGGTGGAGATGGGGCAGGAGGAGGGGAATGAAAAACACCCACAGCCCATTAACCTACTTTTGCAACTTCATTAAAACAGAGTCTTCGACATGTTGCCATAAATTGTCTTCTGAGGAGGAAGCCAGATCCAACATCAAGTTCTAGCAGTGAAGCTTCAGAGAAAAGGCTGGGATAGCCAGGTTAGAAGGGACACTGCGTGCATGTGTGTGTGTGTGTGTGTATGTGTGTGTTTGAGGGGGTTGTCACTGAAAGGTTTTGCAGACTGGGCCAGGCTGGCTGCCTGTTGCAGGGTTTCCTAGGTGGGCAGGCCATTGGGTGAGGGGCAGGGAGGGAAATTTTTACACTATTGTATCATTGCTGCCCTGATCAAGAACCTTCACGGCTTCCTGGAGTCCCACAGAAGCTCTTCTCAGCCTTTGAGGCCTCCTTCAAGAAGCCCTGTTCTTTGAAGCTCAGGAAACTCACTGAAAAAAAAAAAAAAAAAAAGAAATCCTGTTCTGCCCCAAAGCCCCTTCTGCAAGGTGTGCACTGAGCATTACGCTTCCCAGCACTGAGTACAGTAGACCCCAGCAGCCTCCAGAGAGCCTGAGGCCAGCACCGCCCTAGCTAGGCAGGTGGCCTGGTACAGTGGAAGGAGCACTGGCCCAAGGTCAGCAGGACTGAGTCCCAGTCCCCTTACATGAGTAGTGACTGAGGGCCCAAGCCCTGGAGAGGGACTGCCAGGGTTCAAATTCTGCCTTTGCCATTTAAGGACCTCAGCCAAGTTATTTAACCTCTCTGTGCCTTAGTTTCCTCATGGGAATGATGATATTTCATAAAGTTATTGAGTCTTAAATGGGATGGCCCATGGAAAATGCATAGCGGCCAGGCACAGTGGCTCATGCCTGTAATCCCAACACTTTGGGAGGCCAAGGCGGGTGGATCACTTGAGTCCAGGAGTTCGAGACCAGTCTGGTCAACATGATGAAATCCTGTCTCTACTAAAAATATAAAAATTAGCCCGGCATGGTGGGACATGCCTGTAATCCCTGCTACTTGGGAGACTGAGGCATGAGAATCACTGGAATCCAGGAGGCGGAGGTTGCAGTGAGCTGAGATCACACCACTGCATTCCAGTCTGGGCGACAGAGTAAGACTCCATCTCAAAAAAAAAAAAAAAAGAAAATGCATAGCACTTAGGACCTGGCACATCCCTGGGGTCAAAAAACATGGGCTATTGTTGTCATTATTACACACTTATTTACTTAGGGTTCACAGACCTGAAAAGGACCTTTGAAGTTCAGGAAATCTGTTTTACGCATGAAGAGACTGAGGCCCAGAGAAGGGAAGCGACTTGGGTCAGAATCAGAGCTGCTTTTCCCAGACTTCCTTTCATCCAACCAACGGTCCTCCCCCAAGAGGTCCTCTCTGGGCCTTAATTTCTTCAATTGTGCAGTGAAGGGATTAGAGTAGATCAGGAGTTTCCTTTTGTCATCATCATCATTATTATTACTATTATTATTGTTATTGTATTATTATTATTGCCTTAGAACCTCTTTTCAAACAATCCTCACTTAGAATCCCGCTATGCAAAAGTGGACTAGATCTGGGGAAAACTGCAAGAGCAGGGGGTGGGGTGGTCTAGAGCCCCTCAACCCCAGCAACAACCTCAGAGGCCTGTCAGAGAAACTCTGGGAGGTCACAGACCCCAGGTCAAGACCTTGACCGGGGTGATGTCACGGCTTCCACCAGTGGCACTCTAGGAGGTTGGTGCCCCCAGAAGACCAAGAACTTTCCAAAGCCACACTGGGAGAAGAGGAGAGGCCTTAAGAAGGGCTTCCTGGGGACAAGATTATCTTGACACCCTCTCTATATAGAAAAGGGGTGGAAGAGGCAGGAATGCAGAAGAACGGTCTGGAGGGCCTCTGCGGAGCAGCTCGTTCTACCTGTCCAGGGATCCCACACCTGACATGCCTCCGCCTTCCCTCTGCTTCCCATTTCTGAACTGCCTGCACTCTCCCCATAGTTGCTGCCCAAGAAAACATGGCCATAAAACAGACATTTGCTTTAATTTTCACTTGAAGAGGCAATTTAGCACAGGCTATTTGCAAGCTGTTGGAGTTCTTTATGAGGCTTTATCATGTTTGTTCCCAAAGTGCTCCCCTCAAAGCGAATTCCCAGGTCAAAGTTCACACATAACTATTTAGGGGGAAGAGGGAGCATGGGAGATTGTACAGACTGGAGAATACATGTATTTTTTAGGTCAAGAGTGGCTGAGAAAATAAAAGAGAAAGCCAGGCTGGCCTCTGATTGAGGCAAGTGCTGTGTGACCTCGCCCAAATATTTTCCCTCTCTGGGCCCCTGCAAGCAAAGGCCAGTCCCTATGGTAAAAATGAAACATGTGACTCAGCCCCAGCCTCTAGGGCCCTCACCCTTGCAATGACCCAAATGCTGTGTATTTGCAGCCAAATCACATGCAATAAGTCTTGACTCGTACTCTCTGGTTTGGATCTCTCCAGCTCTTCCCTCCCACCAACTACAGCCCCCGGCAAACTGCTGATCCTTCCCTGCCCTCAATTTCCCCCACTTGGTTTCTTCACTTGTTTTCTAGGGTCCTTCTTCCCTAGGATAAAGGGCTAAATTTTGCTAGACCTCCCAGCTGCTCCAAGGAGGGGAAAAGTCACCAACTCCACCTCCTTCCAAAGTTCACGTGGTTTCCCCCCTCGATTTTCCCACAGTCCTTCCCCTCTTCCCTCCAGAGCTCTAGACTGAGCAGCATCAGTGGGAACAAACCTCCCACACTGTAAACAGAGCGGCTTTCCTGAGGCTGGATGCACCCAAGGTCCTTGGAGATCACAGAGTGGGCAGGGCTGGGAAGCTGGGACCCCGGGGCACCTTGAACACACACCAGTTCCCCTTCGGCTCCCTGCAAAGAAAGTTTCGCGCCTCTAAGGCCTTATGGAGACAGGGACATGGGTTTGGGGCCGCACTCTGGGGCCTCCATCCAGTGCTATCCCAAGGGTGACTTGGGAAGTGGGGGTGAGCCAGAGGTCATAATGTAGAATAGGGGTCTCCCCTCACTCAAGACCCCACCCCCTTCCTCAAATTTCTGAGGAACTTTCCTGGCCTCCACAGACAACTCCAGCCTCAGTATTCCCAGGGAAGGGTAACAAGGCAAGGGGGACATTTCTCAGGCTGGGAGAGACCCCCGAGGTCAGGGTCAGATAGAAGGCAGGATGTGTGGGAGGCAGAGGAGTCGGAATACGGGAATCTGGGGTGGTGGGAAATCCTGTGGTTCCTGCAGCAGCAACAGCATTTGCAAAGGAGACTCCAGCAGAGGAGCTGCCTGGAGGCTCACTGAAGCATTCTTCAGCCCAGACCCCACCGTGGGCTGCCAGTCAGGGACTGCACTCAGGCCTGATACCAAGCCACTGGGGCTGACGTGAAGGGAGGTGAGTACAGGTTCTCCCAGGCAATTATCAAGAGGAAAAGAAACAGAACAGAGACCATGAGGGGAAGACATGAAAAGGGAGAGGGGCCTCAGATACAATTCTCCAAATAAGTCCTTCTGTGTACTGTGTGTGAACTAAGCTTCTGCCTACCTAAAGTCCAAAGGAATCCTGTAACGTCAATCCCATTTTTCATATAAATAAATAGAGGGTGCAAGAGGCAAAGGAAGTAGCCCAGATCACATGGATCTGCCTAGCCATTTATCTAGTTACTACCCCCTAGCCTCCTCACCTGCTGTGTTGTAACGGGCTACCTATGCATCTATTTATATCTGGCTGTTTGTCTCCATTCTCACCACCACAGAAACAGAATCTTAGAGTAAGGAGGTCCAACCTCCCCACAGTGCAATTAGGGAGCTGATGCCCAGAGAAGGGAAGCTGCTTGCTTAGGGTCACAGAGCCAGAAGAACCAGGGCAGGGACTTAATCCAGATCAGAAGGCCGCTCTTTCCTGGGGCCAGGTTCTCAGCTATTTACATACACAGATGCCAGACACCATATTAGGCACCAGGGAAATAATGATGAATGGGTACAGGCCCTGCTTTGAGAGGCTCAGAAGTGAGGAGACAGAGCTCCTCCGACTCAACCTGTAGAAAGACATCCTCCAAATGCCAAGGACCACATACATGCTAAGAAAGAAGTTGCTCTAAGCTGGGGAAGTCAAAAAGGCCACCTGGAGTGGGGAGGCCTAAAAAATGATTAGAGTGTGAGTGAGAGGAGGGCACTCGCTCTGGTGATCCAGGAGGGAGGAAATGTAGTGCACAGGAAGAGTCCTCTTGGGGAAGACACTCCTGTTGGAGGATTATGGGAGACAAAGCTGGAAAGGCAGGTTGGGAATAGACTAGAGAAGAACCTGGGTGCTGGCTAGAGGGTCTGAGCTTCGCTCCATGGGCACTGGGGAGTTATGGAAGGTTTCTGTCTGGGGTGCCATGGGGAATCCATGCAAAGGGACTTATTAGGAAATTTACTCTAATAAATTAGGGTAATAAATTAGAGAGCAGCTTACAGGGCAGACTTCCCGGGAAAAAACCTGAGGCATCAAGCATGTCGGTGAGTCTGTGTGTTGTCTCTTGGGGTGACTGTGGTGTGAGTGTGTGTGTGTGCACGCACACTCATAAGTGTCATGCTAAGACCAGGAAAGCCTGGTTTCACAAAACTGCTCCAGTCTGCCCTGGTGGGGAGATGATGGATCACCAGATACCCACCCCTTCTGTCTCCCTTTCATAACCACCCTGAATGGGCAAGAGCAGAGCCGCCTCCCCAGACATTCTGTGTACCCTGCACCGCAGCACACACATGAAGAAACTGTACTAGAAGCAGAGACACGCGCACACACACTGGAGAGCACAGTAAGCAACCTCCTACCTAACCTTTTCCCTCAAGACTCATGCCAATAGAGGAGGGCACCCAAGGCACCATAAAGGACAAGGGCAAGGGAGGGTCCACCCCACAGCCTGATGAGCTTAGGACAGTGAGGAGTCAAGTGGCGGGGAATGAGGGGGGCACGCTGCTGAGGACAGCCCAAACATTTGCAACCCACGTAAACCCAGAGGTGCGGTTGATTGGGAAAAATGCCCTGGGGAGACAAATAAAGATTGGCAGGGGACCACTCAGAAAACGACTCACTGGGGCTGGGTGCAGTGGTTCATGCCTGTAATCCCAGTACTTTGGGAGGCCGAGGTGAGTGGATCACCTGAGGTCAGGTTTTGAGACCATCCTGCCCAACATGGTGAAATCCTGTCTCTACTAAAAATACAAAAATTAGCCGGGTGTGGTGGCAGGCGCCTGTAATCTCAACTACTCAGGAAGCTGAGGCAGGAGAATCACTTGAACCCAGGAGGCAGAAGTTGCAGTGAGCCGAGATTAGGTCACCGCACTCCAGCCTGGGCAACAGAGTAAGAGTCCATCTCAAAAAAAAAAAAAAGAGAGAACTCACTGGAACATGAGAAGCCTACCTGCTGCCTTCGCCCCAACTCCCTTCCTCGCTATCCACACTGACCTCAAGGTCTGCTTACCTGGACAACTGGTTTATTTTGTCCTCCTTTTGGGACCAGGGGTACAAAGGGACTCAAGGTCCCCTTCCGCGTCTTCCTCAGCCAAGAGATCCCCCAAAATGGGAGGACTATGAGCGATGAATCCTGGTGGAGTTGTCATTACTGTGAGTTGCAGTATCATTTACTAAGGATAGCAATTATCATAGCCATATCATCATAGCCACTGCCACCAGGAGAAGGGGACTGGCAGCCAAGATGCCTGGTACTACTCACCAGCTCTGTGCCCAACCCTTCCCCACTTTCCCTTCTTGAAACCTGAAGAATTGTAATTTTGGGATTCCTAGGATCTCAGAATCAGAAGAAACCTTGTAGTGGTCCCATTCCCAAACCACTTGTTTGCCTGCCTCTAGCCAGGGGCACTCACACCCACCAGGTATCCCATTGCACTGGGGTGTTGTTGAATACATGCCTCTGCCCCCTAAGACCTCGGTGCCCCTGGGGAGAAGTCTGGAGGAATTCCACCATCTTTACAATCCTGGGGTCTTCCTCATCCCTCCCCAAGCCAGGCCAGACCTAGAGCCTCCCACACTGATGTGTCGCAACCTCCTCAAGCGTCCAGTTCAGTGTCACCCAACCCACTGGTCCAACAAATCATTCCGAGTTCTACCTCCAGCCCTCCTACTCTAACTCCAGCCTACTTCTGCAGCTATTTGTACATGCTCACATGTGTACACAAGTTGCTAGGCCTGTCCATGCACACTGACACAATGGGCTTTCACCTTGACTATTTCTGACCCAGCCACCCATCAGACAGGAAAACGATGATCTGATTCGTCTTCTAAAAATCTTTCCAAACCTCTGTCTCCACCTTTCTGTCTTTTGCTCAAGCACATTTATCCCTGATTGCCAGGAAGTTTGCCTTGATATTTAACTGAATCTTGCCCTCGGTGGGATGGCCTTGGAGAAAGGTCATTCATTTAATATCCTATCCCAGCTTCCCAAGTCACTTATGATGCACTTTCTCCCCTCTGTCAACCTTCCAGAAGCACTCTCCACTCTCCACACCCCAGGTTAGTGCTCCCACACCCCCTCACCCTAGCGCAGTTCAGGGAATGCCTGCCTGCCTGCCTCCAGGCCTGGCTCTAGTTCAGGTTGTCAGCCCCAGCCCCAGTGGAGGAGAAGGGGTTTCATACAGCCTAGCGTCGAGCCCCCAGCCCTCAGCCCTCACTGAAGAAGGAGGTAATTAGGAGCTGTGCAGTCCCTGTCCCCCAACAGGTAGAGCTGAGCAGCTGCATCCATCATCCAGACAGGTGCCACAGAGCGGGAGGGTCATGTGGCTCGGCAGGACCAACAGGAGAGTCGGGGGAGGCCTCGGGCCGGGGATTGGCTGGTCTGCAGCAGGAAAGTCAGGCTGTCGGGGATAACCTGAGAATGACCTTGTGGGGACTTCCGCACCCCTGGCACTGCTCCTCCCCAGAAATCTCTCCACCTCCCCGCAGTTCCCAACCTGAGGTCCTACCTGCCACCCTGGCCCTGGCATTTTCTCTTCCCCTTCAATGTCATTTATCTAGGTGTAAGGGCCTCTCATATTCTTTTTTTAAAAAGGAAAATGGTCTCTTGCGTACTTCATAGGTCTACGTGGGATGGGGAGGTAGTTTTCTGGCCTGAATAAGAGCTGATGACTCCATGAGGGAGAAAGGAAAGGAGGGAGGGAGGGGGCCTGTGTGGATGGAGGAAGCGTCGGTGCAGGTGCATTTTTCTCTAATAGTCTGCACTAGTGCCAGGATGTGAGTGTGAAGGAGCATGTGCTGGCAGCCGTGTGCACTGCGCATCGGAGCATGAGCCAGGGTGCAGCCTGGGACGTGTTTTGCATACTTGCACTGACCAGGGTACATTACCACGCTGCAGTGCACTTGGGCACAGATGGGCGTGTTGACCTTGTGCCTTCTTTGTTTGTGCACAGGCTCATGTTCACACGTGTACACAGGTTGCTGGGCCTGTCCATGCACAATGACACAACGGGCTTTCACCTTGACTGTGTCTGACCCAGAGAGGGGGGTCCCTGAAACTCACCTGTGCCTGGGGTCCTTCAGCACAGCACATCTCCCAGCTGAATGGGCAGGGACTCCCACACCCCAAGAGCCACAGGTCAAAGATGGCAGCTGGCAGGAAAGAAGAAAGGGAAAAGAGGAGTGGTGGCTCTGCCAACACCTGTGAAGGTTCTTCGTTATATATGCAAATGCCCTCATTAGAGATGCACAGCACTTCCCAGAGCTAATGGCTGCTGCTGCAGCGGGTTCTGTGTGGTGGGCTAAGGGAGAGAACGGAGGCAGGACCACAGCCCTGTGGCTGGACCATGCCAGGGTTTCCATTCCTCAAGACTTGGCTACCCTGGGCAGTCCTGAGGAGGGGTAGGGAAGAGCCCTGGCCAGGGGGAAGGCCTGCTATAGGCAGGCATGGTGCAATCTGCCGGCCACAGCACCAGGCCCTTGGCTCTGCCTAGGCAGGCTGGCCTGCACGGAGCCCCTACTCCCACTCTAGGTCAGGACTTGCCAGGAGGGTCCTAGGAGGAGTGCTGGCTGCGGCCAACCACACACCCCGCCCCTCTCTCCATCCACCACCTCTCCTTCCATGAAGACCAAAAGTGAAGGTCTCTCTGGATCCCGGAGCAGGTGGCGCTGGCCCCCGCCCCCTCAGGCCTCATTTCTTCCTTTTATCACCTCTGCCATCGAACACCCAGAAAAGCAGTCTCACTGCGACCTTTTCTGTTATCCCAACCTTAGAGAAAGAATCCCGACTCTAGCCAAGCCCCACCCCCAACCCTTGTCTCTCAGCCCTGCTGGACATCCGTTTCGAGACCAGCCATTGCGGAAGGCTACCTTGTGCTTTTTCAACCTCACCGCCACCAACGTGGCACCGGAGACAAACACAAACAGTAACACATAGTCAACTCATGCATGCCCTCAGAAACATGCAGACACTCCCACTCCCCTCACAGGGCACACACTGTCCTGTTATATTAATGCGTCCTTAGACACACACCCACGCTGAAAGAGTCTGGCCGGCCTCCACTGTCCTTGTGCACATCCTCACCCCATTTTGGGGACAGAGTCCACAGAGTCCTCCCCTGCCCTACCCCCAACCTCTCCTTTCTTCGCTTCTCCCTCCCCCTCCCGCCCTCCTCCCTGGGCACCCGTTTGCCAGGGTTATTTATAGAAGCAAGCGATAAATTCAGTGTGTTTCTCGGCGCGCAAAGCTATAAATAATGGCACAGATCATTAAACCCCGAGAGCAGGCCCAGCCGCCCCGCAAACAAGATGAAGTACAAACCACCACGTGAGGAGGAGAGAGGGAGGTGCAAGGCAGAGCCCCAGACCCAGGGCCAGCGGGCCCCAGCCTGCACCCCTCAGCTGGGTCCCAGTGAACTTGGGCCTCCAAGGGGCCTTCCCCAGGCACCAGGGGAGGGGAGAGGGCAGGGCTGGGCCTGGACTGCCTGGGCCTGGGCAGGCTGCCGAACAGAGCTTGCCCCACCTAGTTCCCATACCCCTCCTCTTGTATTCTTTCCCACCTCCCCAGCCTCTGCTTCTCTCTCCACTTCTCCCACTGTTCTTCCATCTTTGTCTATATTTTCTTCGAATTCTGTTCATCTCTCCCTTTCTGTCTCCGTATTCCCACCTCTCTCCTTTACCTTTTGCCTTCATCTGTCCCTCTGCATCCACCTGTTCTTCTTTCCAGCCCTTCTTTTCCCTTACCCCAAACCCCTGGGCCTCAGGAGGGACCCCGATCCCACCAAGGAGCCCTCGGAGGCAGAAAGTCCCCTGTCAGCAGAACTCTGGAGCTGGCTGCTGATTCAGTGACTGTAATCTCCCAGGCGGAGGCGGCAGTGGTGGGGGAGGGGACAGGAAAGATAAATGAGCATAAGAACAAAATGGCACAGGCACTGGGGGTAGACTCCAGACTGAGCAAGGTTCTGGGGAGCAGAACCAGAGCCCTGAGCTTCATTCAGCCCAATCGCACCACGGCAGGCTGGTCAGTTGAAGGCAGGAAGAGTTTTCTGGCTACCAGCAAGCGAGAGCACCATAGGGGAGAACATGGCAAAGAGAAGGGAGAGGGGACAGGCAGGGAGTGGCGGGGAGAAGGCACTGAAGGAGTCAGAGAAAGAGGGGTGGAAGTCAGAGAAGCAAGGAGCACTGATAGAACAATGACCCCTCCAGTCCCACTGTACCCCCAGATCCAATGTGGATCCCTGCAGTCATATCATGTTCCTGAGCCAGGGCCACACATGGAAGGTTTGAGGGTTCCAACCACAGCTTCCACACGTCTCACTTTTAGGGAGTACCTTTATCCTTCCGGGTTCTTCCACCCTGACTTTGGCCTACTTTTTGGAGGTTTCTCTCAGCCTCCACTCTAGGTCACTTACATTCTAGGTCTTTCATTCCTTCCCACTGAGAAGTTCTTAATTCCTGCTTCAGTCTGAGCCTCTCTCAGGAGGATAGAACCTACCTACATCCCACATGTGTGGGATGGGTTCCCACAAAACCACCCGATTCTCAGCTCTTGGAAGGGTGATACAATCCAGTATGGTAGTCAGTTCTCTCTTTCTCTAGTGATGTCAGACAAAGAGACTTCAAATGGAGTAGCAGGGATAAGACTCAACATCAACCAGAACCTGCCGGCGCTCAGTGTAGGGAGATGCCAGGATGGGGCCATCAAATCCTCTGAAAGTTTAGGGGAACCCCATGGGCATGAACAAGGTGCAGCCTGGCTCTGTGTGGACGGGGTGGACAAGAAAGCCCTGGAGCCACTGCCCCTGCCCTCCACACCCCACAGCCAAAGCGACCATCTGCTCCTGCTCACTCCCCTGTTGGCAGCTTTGATGCAGAGCTCGGTTATTTGCCCAGGGATTTATAGTAGGAGCCAGGCTAGCAGCTAAATCCCCCAGCCATAGAGGTAAATCAGCTGCTGCGATGGGCCGGAACGAGGGAGCTGTCGGGCTAGGAGGCTGCACAGCAGAGCTGGAGAGGAAAACACTTGTCCCCCCTCCCTGGGGGCAGCCACCAATAAATCCCCTCAGGCACCGATTAGGGCAAGTGGCCTGACCAGATCTTGAGGGCTGTCAGTGCTGGTGGCAGACTTTACACCACAGCAGGCAGTGCCCACAGAAATGGGCTTGAGGATGGACCATAAGAACTGCTCAAAGCACCTGGACTAGTAGCAAGAGGTGAGGGACCAAAACCTGTTTTCCCAGGAACTGTGTGAAGCGGTGTGGCTGTTAGGCCAGGTTCCCTGAAGCCAAAGTGCCTGGGCTCAATCCTGGCTCTGCCAATTATTAACTCTGTGACCACTGACAAGTTATTTGACTTCCCTGTGCCTCAGTTTCTTCATCTGTAAAATGGGGATGAGAATAGTAGCTACTTCCCATAGTTACTAAGATGATTAAATAAAATAATATGCATAAAGTGCTTAGATCAGTGCCAGGCAATGTATGGTTAGTAGCACTGTCATATAAAATAAGGTCTTGAGGCTAGGTTGAATCTGGACTTGTGCAGAGAAAAGAGAAGGAACCAAATGACCTTTGGAGGAAGCTGGGGGCGCCAAGACGATGTTTAAAGAAAGGAGGAGGGCTATGTTAGTCTCACTGGGAGAGAAAGTGAGACCAGCTTCTTCCAAGGCTGGAATCAACCCCTGTGGTTAAGAGCACAAGCTCCTTAGGCAAGCAGACCTGCATTCAAGCCCCAATTCTGATTAACTGTGAGACCTTCGGCAAGTTATTTAATCTCTCAACTTTCCTCAACTGTAAAATGAGGATAATAATATTCACCTCATAGCATTATTGAGAGAATTACATGAGATCATACACAGATAAGGCGTTTAGTAAGTGCTCATTAAATTTTAGTCTTGTTACTGCAATTATTTCATCAAGTGAACAAAGCAGGGCTTCACAGTGGGCCCTGAATCTAGGTGCTAAGTGCCCTGAATCCAAGCAGTATAATTGACAGGAAAGTGCTATTGCCAGAGAGGGAAGGCAAGAGAAGGGGAGGAAGGCAGGAGGTGAAGCCTGACCTGGGAGGCAGAGGGGGTCAGTAAGAAGAAGGAGACCCAGGAATACAAGAGCAAGACAGAAGCAGGCAGGAAGAGAAAAGATGGGGGACTTCCAGCCAGAAAGAGAGTAAAGGGGATGGCACAGAGATGGAGAAGGGAGAACTAGGGAGAGAGACAGAGGGGAACTCACTGGGGCAGAAATGGATGGCAGAGAAGCGGGGCACACGAGGGAGATGGGGATCAGGGAAACAAGGGTATAAATGAGCAGAGCCTCAGAGCAGAAGTCAGGGAAATGGAAGGGGAAGACTGGAGTCCAGATGGCTGCAGGGAGTACTAAGGGGCAAAGGAAATGAGGGGCAGTGGCCAGGAGACAAAAAAGAAGGAAAGAGACTGGAGCACCAGCTGAGAGACAAAGGAGGGAAAGCCCTGTCTGGAAAAACAGCAAGCCAGAGCCAGCGCAGCTCGTTATGCAAACATGATTCCAGGCGCTCCACTGCCCCCTCTCCAGCTTTCATTTTCAGCTTGGCTTCCCCTGGCCTCCCTCCTGCGCCCCTCCTGCCAGCCTCTACTTTCTCTCCACTGAGCCTGAGGGCATACAAGCCAGCGGGGAGGGTGAGGGGCTTGGACTCTGTTCACCAGGGGGTGAGGGGGGGAGGAAGGAAACAGTCCCCAAAGCAGAACAGAACCCAGGGGTCCACACCTCCTTCTGGCAGCTCCCTCTTCATCCACATGAAGACAGGACAGTGGCTGAAAGAAGTGTAAGAGTGGAATAATAATAGTAGCAGAGAAAACATGAGCATTTTGCAGCCTGCCAAGTGCTTTACATGCCCCGGTCTCATAACAACCCTTGTGACGGAGGCAGTATTACCCTATTTATTATCATCAAACAATTATAGAATGCTTACTACCTGCTAAGAATGTCACATGTATTAACTGTCTTACTCCTGACAACAACCCCATTATTCCCATTTTACAGATGACAAGCTGAAGCCTAGAATGGTAAGTACCTTCCATCCTACGCCCTTCCCTCTTTGCTCCTCTGATCTCTCCTCCTGTCTTCCCTTGTCAAACTCTTTCTATTCTCTCATCTTCTCATGTCCTCCCTTAATTCCCTTTCCAATCATGCTGCCTCACTAAACTTCAGGTTGGCTTTCTGTTCACTCTCAAGGCAACCCTCCAACCACCAGCAGGACCTGGTGTGACTGCACATGATCAGCAGCCCCTTCGTTTTGGGGTCAGTTGTCAGGTAGCAACCCCTGAAAAAATCATACCGCAGCTGAAGTGAAATACCACAATGTCTTCAGAGCTGCTTTTACCCACATTCCTTCCAAAAAGGTCTGAGATGACCTACCATGTAAGACACAGATCGGCAGGTGTAGTGGCCCATGCCTGTAATTCCAACATTTTGGGAGGCCAAGGCAAGAGGATAGCTTCAGTCCAGGAGTTCCAGACCAGCCTAGGGAATATAGTGAGACACCATCGTTACGAAAAATTTAAAAACTAGCCAGGCATGCTGGTACGTGACTGTAGTCACAACTACCAGGGAAACTAAAGTGGGAAGACCCCTTGAGTCCAGGAGTTTGAGGCTGCAGTGAATTATGATCATGCCACTACTCACTCTGGGCAACAGAGTGAGACACTGTCTGTAAATAAATAAATAAATAAAATTAAAAAGACAGATATGGCCAGGCGCGGTGGCTCAAGCCTGTAATCCCAGCACTTTGGGAGGCCGAGACGGGCGGATCACGAGGTCAGGAGATCGAGACCATCCTGGCTGACACGGTGAAACCTCGTCTCTACTAAAAAAATACAAAAAACTAGCCGGGCGAGGTGGCGGGCGCCTGTAGTCCCAGCTACTCGGGAGGCTGAGGCAGGAGAATGGCGTGAACCCGGGAGGCGGAGCTTGCAGTGAGCTGAGATCCGGCCACTGCACTCCAGCCTGGGTGTCAGAGCGAGACTCCGTCTCAAAAAAAAAAAAAAAAAAAAAAGACAGATATAACAGAACCATTGAAACACCCATAAAAGAACAAGAACAGATAAAGAAGTGAGGATTTTAAAATGTCCTAGGAAAAGAAACCTAAGAATGGACAGTTACTGCAGAGGAACCCAAAACTTCTCCCTCGACTTCCTAGATGAAGCCAGGTAGTAACTTAAAAGCCTCCTCACCCACACCAGAAATAAACTGAGCACCTACTAGGTGTCATGCATCAAAGATGTGATCAACACTGAGGACCTGGAATTTTCTATTCACTCTACAAGTGTGAGAAGATTTTGCCTGAAATGTCCTGGTCACATTTGCCACAGAACACTTGAAAGGACTCTGGGCTAAAAGAGCTTAAGAGCAGTGAGGAATATAAAAGTTGGAGCCTGGCGGAGCGCGGTGGCTCATGCCTGTAATCCCAGCCCTTTGGGAGGCTGAGGTGGGCAGATCATGAGGTCAGGAGACCAGCCTGGCCAACATGGTGAAACCTCAACTCTACTAAAAATACAAAAATTAGCTGGACCGTGGTGGCGGGAGGCTGTGATCCCAGCTACTCAGGAGGCTAAGGCAGGAAAACTGCTTGAACCTGGGAGGCAGAGGTCGCAGTGAGCCTAGATCGCACCATTGCACCCCAGCCTGTGCAACAGAGCGAGACTGTCTCATAAATAAATAAATAAATGTCAGAGGCCATAGGACCCAGGAAGAAGAACGGCCCACACAAAGTTGTCCCAATGCCAGTTCCCCTCCCAGAATTGAGAAATGGAGTCTGAGGTGTCAGTGATAGCCCTGCCCCCAAGCCCCCTTCCCACTCCTAAATTGCTATTTGGGACTAAGTCCCTGCCAGCCAGTCGGTCTAGCCCTCCATGTGATGCTGTGAGGGCTGCTACTGGCTTCTCCTGCTCGTTAGCACATCAGCATGAGGATCATCAGGCACTGTAATAAATCAAATGAAAATAATCTCCCACACTCTCGCACAGAAACAAAATCTGCCCTCTCCGTTGGCACAATTTTTGGCCTGCTAGAGGAATGAGTACAAGAGAGTGACCTCAGGCACAGGGGACAGGAGACACACAGGGAGGAAAGAGATGGATCCTTGTCAGGGAAAACCCCAGACTTGCAAGCCAGGCTCCTCCCACAAATAATCACAAAATGCTGCCCCTTCCCCGCAGCCAGCAAAGAAACAGTCTCCACCCTCACATGCCTGCGTGTGAAATGCATAGGTATTAAGTTAGTTCTTAGGAAGGCTGACACCCAGCCTGGCAAGCGCTGGAGATATCTAAGCAGGAAAAGCCTCTGAGCACCTGGCATTGGCAGTATGTCCTAGGGCCCCCACTCCAAGGTCAGGAGACACTTGAATTGGCTGGAGGGTGGAGGATTGAGTGGTTGGTAGAAATCAGACTGAAGGGCATTGCTGGGCAGGTGGGTCCCAGTGTTCACCAGCATGGACCAGTGATGATATTACCAGCTCACCTATCATGAAAAATGACCTCCTTATTTTCCCCTTCCTCTCCCTTGCCTGAGGCATAGTTTGTTATCAGGGGCTTCTAGGCTAAAACAAAACAAAAGAAAACCCTGGAGTTAGGGCAGAAGCTCATAAAATTTTCCACTAAACAAAATTACTCTAGCTCTTTCCCAGAGGGAAAACAAAAAACAAGCAAACAGAAAAACCTCACTCCAGCTCCCCCACAACCCAGGGACCATCTTTCACTTTCAAAGCCTGACCAGGCCTCCAGGGAGTACAGACAGACTGACAAGAGGGGTCCCACCCGATAAGCAGGTACCAGTAGATGGCAAAGCCTTCCCCAGAAACACCTCTCCCAGATACATGTCTCTCCTCATGGAACTCCCGTCCACGGCGCCCTAATGCATTCAGAACAAACTGCATTCACACCAAACTACTGATTCCTCAAATTGGCATGCAAAGCCCTCCTTAATGCAGAACCACACTGAGCTCCGACAGTTTTTCCCTCCTACATCCTTCCTCCTCGCCCCAGCTACTGGTCCCTTTATTATCCCTGAACCATCCTGCTTCTAGCCCATTTTGCTTGGAATGACCTCTCCACCACTTTCCAAGGCCCCCACATGCTCATCAAAGCTCTCTCCATCCTCCTCCAAAGCCAGATTTAAATCCTAACTTCTTTTATTCATGCAAGATGTCTGCCTCCACTAAACAGGCCTCCTGTTCACCTGTGTGCTGACAGATAGTCTGGATAATGTTCACGGAAATGAATGAAAACTCCAAACCTGTTCTCTGCCAAGTTTTCTTTTCTGTGACCCATGGGGTTCATCAGGAGTAAGGAGACCAATCAGGGACATGGAGATGGCAGACATCTCCAGAGCCCCACCTCCCCAAGTCAGGGGTGAGGTCTTTGAAAGAGACGCTGTTGTGAGAGATGCTGCAGGTGCTTCTAGGCTTCTGGAGACCACTGACCTGGGTATCTCTCAGGGGCTTTAAAGGCCTTTAAACTAGTGACCTTGGACCTCCTCTTTCTTTGGTTCCTCTCTCCCTATTTCTCAGTCTCCCTCAATCTTCATCATTCTCTTTTTCAGATTTAGGCTGAGGATACCATCTGCCTGAGAGCCCCCTCCTCTTGGAGTCTTGCTCCTCAAAATGTGACTTAAGAACCAGCAGCATCAGCATCCCTGGAAGCGTGCTACCAATGCATTCTTGGGCCTCAACTCAGACCTATTCAATCCAACTCTCCAGTTTAGCAAGGTCCCAAGGTGATTTTTATGCACATTAAAGTTTGAAAGCAATAGTCTAAAGAACCAGAAATGCCAGACCAGGGGTCCAACAGGGAAACTGAATGCCTAAGACATTCATTCATTCATTTACCCGTTCAATAAATACTTAATAAGCATCTACTGGGTGCAAAGAGTTGTGCTAGGCATTGGGGATAAAATGGTGAATGACTCAAATTAGGTGTACAGACTGCAGAAGATGAGATGAATGTTCCCCACCTGGCCTGTTTCAGCCCACCTCCCAGAGTTGGGGGAGGCTTGAGTTGGGAACAGGGGTACATTTGACTGAAGAATCTCTCAAGACCCTGAAGCTGATGAGGGATCCTTTCCCCTCTCCAATCAAAAGACAGAGAATCAGTCAGTGAGAGACAGAAGGGGAGGAACAGTGAGAGCAAGGAAGAATGCTGAACAGAAGGAACCAGGGAAGATGGAAATGAGAAACAGTGAGTCTAACAGTCCCTGCAAATACTCCCCACCATTTCAGAAGCATATTCAATCATGCTCAGCTCACTGACTTCCTCTAGGCTAGCACAACGGCCCCCACCCCACTCCCGGTCAGACACAGGAATAGCAAAAAAACATACAGCCCAAGAGACGGTGCTGAGGGCTTCAGGGGAACATGACTGCTGTGTGGAGAATGGACTGTAGGGGGACACGCAGGGGAGACCAGTTAGGGGGCTGTCATGGTCAGCAGCAGAGGCAAGATAAACAGTGCATGGCTAGGACTGTACTAGTGGAGACTGTGAGATGATGTGGTCAGAGTTGAGATATATTTGGATGATAAGGCCTACAGAACTTGCATATGAATCGGGGATGGGGAAGAGACGAAAAGAGGATACTCACTCTCGGGTCTGGGGCCTGAGCTACTTGGTAGGTTAGGGGAATAAAAGGTGATCTCTCTGTCAGCAGTGAGTCAGGCTTTTATTTATTTATTTATTTATTTTTTTTTTTTTGAGATGGAGTCTGGCTCTGTCGCCCAGGCTGGAGTGCAGTGGCCGGATCTCAGCTCACTGCAAGCTCCGCCTCCCGGGTTTACGCCATTCTCCTGTCTCAGCCTCCTGAGTAGCTGGGACTACAGGCAACCGCCACCTCGCCCGGCTAGTTTTTTGTATTTTTTAGTAGAGACGGGGTTTCACCATGTTCGCCAGGATGGTCTCGATCTCCTGACCTCGTGATCCGCCCGTCTCGGCCTCCCAAAGTGCTGGGATTACAGGCTTGAGCCACCGCGCCCGGCCAAGTCAGGCTTTTAAAAAAAAAGTGATCTGGGGAGGGGTGGTAGAAGAATGAGTCGGGTTAAGGAAAAACCTAGGGCAGAGAATGGAAAAGAGGAGAGTCCATGTTGGGAAGTCATAAGAAAGGAAAGCAGGGATAGAGGAAAATGATGAGAAAATCATTCAGGAATCCTTAGTTCAAGGTTTTTTGAGGGCAAAAGTTGCATCTGCTGTTTCCACTGGGCACCTTGGAGTCCTCCACTGCTATTCTGCATGCAGTGAGTAAAATCAGGTACTAGTACATCTGTGGCTTGTTGAGAAGTGATTCAAAAGGCAGGGTGGGCTGGTATAAACAGCACTCAGCTATGTTTAGGAGCCCTAGACACCTAATGGGAGGGGGACGTTAGAGAAGCTCACTGTTGGGCTGGGTGCAGTGGCTCATGCCTGTAATCCCAGCACTTTGGGAGGTGAAGGTGGGCAGATAACCTGAGGTTCGGAGTTCGAGACCAGCCTGACCAACATGGAGAAACCCCATCTCTACTAAAAATACAAAATTAGCCGGGCGTGGTGGTGCACGCCTGTAATCCCAGCTACTTGAGAGGCTGGGGCAAGAGAATCACTTGAACCCGGGAGGCAGAGGTTGCGGTCTGCCAATATCGCGCCATTGCACTTCAGCCTGGGCAACAAGAGCAAAACTCTGTCTCAAAAAAAAAAAAAAAACAAAAAGAGAAGCTCACTGTTTCTCAGTTTCCCTAGTGGCAAAGCAGTAAAGGTGAACTAAGAGTTTCAGGTCCCATCTAGCCCCAGCTCTCTTTCCCTGACTCTAGGACCATAATGCTGAGCTTCAGGAGTCCCCGTAGGTTCTTGAGCAAGCATGGCATGAGGTGGTCAGTGTGGCTGTTGTGTGGTGTTTGGAAGGGAATGAAGCAGTGGCCCAGAGAGTGGACTGGGACCATCTAGATATGGACCAATGAGGGCCTGGCCACAAGGGCAGCTGGGAATGAAAAAGAATGATCAAGCCAAGAGCCCCCACACCTCTTCCCTAAATCCTCCTCCCTGAGATGTCTCAGCATTTTTTTTTTGTACCTCCACAACTTTTTTTTTTTTTTTTTTGTGAGACAGGGTCTCATTCTGTCACTCAGGCTGGTGTGCAGTGACACAATCATGGTTCACTGCAGCCTCAACCTCCCAGGCACAAGCAATCATCCCACCTCAGCCTCCTGAGTAGCTGGGACTACAGGTGCATGCCACCACACTCGGCTAACTTTTTATTTTTTGTAGAGACAGGGGTCTCACGATGTTGCACAGGCTGGTCTCGAAGTCCTGGGCTCAAGTGATCCTCCCACTTCAGCCTCCCAAAGTGCTGGGATTACAGGTATGAGCCACTGTACCTGGACCCTTTTGTTTCTTAATCCCATGACAGATAAATACACCTCTACTACTTCTAAATATTGTGGCGCCTAGACTCTGTCACTAGATGCCCTTCACTTCCTTTTTTTTTTTTTTTGAGATGAAGTGTCATTCTGTCACCCATGCTGGAGTGCAGCATCGTGATCTTGGCTCACTGCTGCAACCTTCGCCTCCCAGGTTCAAATATTTCTCCCTGCCTCAACCTCCCAAGTAGCTGGGATCACAGGCGCCTGCCACCATATCTCGCTAATTTTTGTATTTTTTAGTAGAGATGGGGTTTCGCATGTTGGCCAGGATGGTTTTGAACTCCTGACCTCAGGTGATCGACCCACCTCGGCCTCCCAAAGTGCTGGGATTACAGGTGTGAGCCCCCACGCCTGGCCACCTTCACTTTCTATCAGCATTCACTCCTTAGGGGATCTCATCCAGTGTCACTGATTACTCCCAAATTTCTATCTCCAGCCTGGACTTCACCATCAAACAACAGACTTGTGGTTGGGCATGGTGGCTCACACCCGTAATCCCAGCACTTTGGGAGGCCAAGGTGGGCAGATCACGAGGTCAGGAGATTGAGACTATCCTGGCCAACATGGTGAAACCCCGTCTCCTCTAAAAATACAAAAATTAGCTGGACATGGCAGCACATGCCTGTAATCCCAGGTACTCGGGAGGCTAAGGCAGAATTGCTTGAACCTGGGAAGTGGAGGTTGCAGTGAACCAAGATCGTGCCACTGCACTCCAGCCTGGCAACAGAGCTAGACACTGTCTCAAAAAAACAAAACAAAACAACAACAACAAAAAACCTATAGACTTGTGTATCTATTTACCTGCTAGCCTCCTCTAATTGGATGCTTAACAGGCATCTCGAAGCTAACGTCCACAACTGATACTACTCCCAAAACCAGCTCCTCCTGTGGTATTACCCCATATCAGTTAACAGCAAATCCATTGCCCTGGTCACTCAGGCCAAAAAATCTTGGTCTTATCCTCTACTCCTCTTTCTTTCATACCCTCTGTCTAATCCCTTGGCTCTCCCTGCAAAATGTATCAAAAATTTGACCACTTCTCATCACCTCTGCTGCCATCTCCCTGGTCCTGGCCCTCATTCCCTCTTACCTGATACTGCAATCAGCTCCTGACTGGTCTCCCTGCTTCTGCCCTTGTTTTCTCAATCTATTCTCAATACAGCAGCAAGAATTTTCTGTAAAGACAAAGCAGATCATGTCACTCCCTTGCTTGAAACCCTGCAGTCACTTCCCATGTTACTCGGAGTGTGAGTTTTACTGTAACTCTATTAGTCTCTACGTGATGTGGCTCCTCATCACCTCTTAGATCTCATCACTTACTCTCTTCCCTGATTTTCTCTGCTCCAGCCATATCAGGCTCATTGCTGTTCTTCCAACACACCAGACATGCTCACATGAGGGCTTTTGCCCTTGCTGTTCTCTTAGCCAGGAAACTCTTCCCCGAAATCTGCATGCCATGTAGCATCTGCTAAACCGCAGCTCCATATGTTGGGGCGCCTGAGCAGGGATAAGGGAGTGAACTGAAGAGGAAACAATGGAGTCAGGTCCAGCACAAGGAACAAAATGCCCGCTTTGCTTCCTCTGTCTTCCTCAGGTACCTGGCTTCAGGAGCTCACGGGGGTCTCCTGTGGGGCGGGGGGGACTTGCCCCACTGAAGTTTTTCAGAAAATACCCACCTCCATGCTAACCTCAGAAGAGCCTGAAGCCCTGAAGGAATCACATCTCTCTGGTGCTCCTGCAGACCTCCCAAAAAGGAACCACTCCCCTGACCTTGAATGTGGTGGTCCTCCCTACTCTGCTCCTAAAGGATGTAGGGAAGACTGGGTCTCTTCCAGTCGTCCACTCACCACATATGTATTCCTCTCGTCTCCCGCTGGGCCTAGGCCCAGGCAGGGTAAGCCCACCACCCGCTCCCACTCTTCTTAACCTAGCTTCCCTTCCTTTCCTCCCCGGCCCTTTCTAGCTGTTCCCAATCTGCAGGCCTTCCCCACAGGCACACAGGTGGAGAAAGGCTGAGGACTCTGCGGAGAGCCTGGTGTGGTGGGCTCTCTGAGTCATGGGGAGAAGGCAAGGCGGCTTGAAGGAAAGGGTTTGAGGGTGGAAGGATGCAGAAGGCCAGAGACAAGAAGACCGGAGGAAAGACAGCCAGAAGCTGTGATGACATGGTGATCCAGAGAGAAGTGGAGGCGGCATCCGCCAGAACAGGGGGTCAAAGTCAGAGGCAGAAACAGCAGCGAGAAAAGCAAAAGCTGACAGATGGCAGGAGCCACAGACAGGCAGCGCAAGAGAGAGGCAGACACCCAGAGACAGACCAAACAGGAGAGGCATCAGGAGACGCGGGAGCAGCCGGAGAGGGAGGTTAGGGCGAGGTGTATGCACCCCAAGAGATGGAGAGACAGAGACCAGAGCGAGAGACACGCACGCGGACAGACCAGAAGGCTGCAGAGAAGGCGAGGGAGAAAAAAGCGTCGAGGCGGGGAGTGGCGGGAAGCGGCCGGGAGCGGGGCGGGCGCAGCAGAGCGGGCGCGGCGCCGGGAGCGGGCTCGTAAAAGCCGCGTCGAGCGGGGAAATTGCCGCCAGAATCGCTGAGCTCCACAAAACGCCGCCCGCGCGGCCCGCCGCCGAGCCCGCTCCAATCTCCAGCCTCATCGCCGCGCGGGCTGGTTATGCATTTAAATGTTATTTAATTGGATTGCGGAGGAGCTGGGGGCCAGAGCGGCCCTCCCCCGCCGCCCCGCACGCTCCGCACGCCCGGGCTGCTCGCCTCCTCTGCAAATCTGTTTTCCAAGTCACAGATTGCAGCACGCCCCCTCCCAACACGCTCCCCCCACCCAGACAGCTCCCCTTCGAGTCTGGGCTCCTTCTTGTGTTCCCCCGCCCAAACAGAGCCAGAGGACACTCAGAAAGACTCCACAAGCTCCCTGAAGATGCCCCAAACACAGAGGTTACACAAAAATACCAGACACACAAAGACACAACAGCAGCAAAAATGGGTCACACTCAATTACACTAGTGTCCATCTGGAAGACTGAAAACTGCAGACAAAAAAGATCCCATGATCACAGGAGGACACAAATGCATGTAATACAGTGGACTCCCACTCTAAGGGAACACACTACCCTACCCCTTAAAACGGTACTTGCGGCCGGGCGCGGTGGCTCAAGCCTGTAATCCCAGCACTTTGGGAGGCCGAGACGGGCGGATCACGAGGTCAGGAGATCGACACCATCCTAGCTAACACGGTGAAACCCCGTCTCTACTAAAAAATACGAAAAAAAAAAAAAAAAAAAAAAAACTAGCCGGGCGAGGTGGCGGGCGCCTGTAGTCCCAGCTACTCGGGAGGCTGTGGCAGGAGAATGGCGTAAACCCGGGAGGCGGAGTTTGCAATGAGCTGAGATCCGGCCACTGCACTCCAGCCTGGGCGACAGAGCGAGACTCCGTCTCAAAAACAAAACAAAACAAACAAACAAAAAAATGGTACTTGCAAAGCGGCACTACCAAACACAAGAACAAAGTGATGCTAACTCAGTGATTCACAGGGGACACACAGACCTCCCTTACAGCCAGGCAATAAGCAAAACACATCCACACTCACGCTCGGAGCAAAGCCATCACACCCCAATCACTCAGCTGTATGGCCTTCCAGGGTTGAAGGCAAACCCCTTCCTTCAAAGACATTTTGTTCTTCTCCCAGGCCACAGAAGAAAGTATCATGACATGAGGTTCTGAGAGGGAGCTATCAGTTAGCAGGTTTCTCAAAACTGAACAAAAAAAAAAACAACCAAAATTACAGCAGGTAGGCTGGAGGGTAGACACCAGAAGGACCTTCTGAAGAAGACAAAGTGTGAGATCCCAAGAGGAGAGGCTGGGCATTTGTGTGAGGTTGGGCGTCTCCCAGTTAACTGTGACAGGAGACCGTTTTTTGCTGCCTGAATAAGGTGTTAGCACCATCCAGGTAGATCCAAGGACAGAATGACCTGCAAAGACATGTCCTCCGCACACTCCTAACCAGCAGACAGGAAATTGCTGGCCTGAAATGATCAGGGTCAAGCTGCTTCAATTAATGAAAATGGAAATGGCAACCTGGCTTGGCACAGACCACGATGGAGGACTGTTCTGGGCTCTCAGCCATCCCTCCTGCAAGCTAGTACTAGAGACAGACATCAGGCTGAGGGTCCTTGAATGAGATGTAGGGGCAGAAGAATGGAAAAGAAGATGCACAGGAAAATTCTTTTGCAGGTGTTTTGTTTGTTCTGTTTTGTACTTGAGAGAGTGAGGGCCAAAATAAGGAGGGAGAGAAAGTAAGTTTCCCCAAATACATTATAATTCAACCTTGACTGGTAAGCATCGGCTCAAGCCAGGCTGGCATTAAGGCCTCTGAAGAAGAAAGCAATTCATCTTCCTCCAAAGTAATTTATTTCTATATCACCTGATGGTCATAGCTGGGAAGTTTATCCATGTGTCTAACCTCAATGTCTCAAGCTCCAGTTAAGTTCTTTACTTCTTTGGAGCACTAGGGAAGAAGAGGAAACAGCTGCCCTATATCCTCCTAAACAAGAATATTCAGAGTCAAGACTTAGTCTGGGATAGGCCACAATCTCTATTCCCTTCTTCCATTCCATCACTAGCTTCTCTACCCCAGCTGCGGCCAGGTTGCATTTCCAATCTTTTTTGATCTGCTACCTTGACATCGCCTGCCACCATCTGCTACAGTTTTCCATCCCCAAAGTTAACAGATGTGTTCTGAAAGGAACCTCCACTTCTCATCTTCCATAGGGCCACGCCCAACCCTTGGCTCTTGCCTAATTCCTGGCATCTGAGCCCCTCCCCTCATCCTGTTTCCTAGGCCCTTGCAGTTGGGGCTGAGAAATTCTTGGACGTATCTGACACAGTGGTCCCCTTTTGCAAATATCCACTCCGTGGAGGTGGTAAGATTTAGCAAGTGATGAGATAAGAAATCTCCAGTCACTGCCCTTTCTCACAGGCACACACACCTCCTCCCCAGACTCTGAGGGCTAATCACTTCCTCATTCAGTGTGCCCAGAGCGCTGTGTTTATAACTTGTTCACAACATGCTTTCAGCTTGATTTATACTATAATTATATGCCTGTATCTCCCAGCACTAGACAGTGAACAACGTGAGGGCAAAGAATCATCTAATTCACCTCTGTCACTCCCTACAGTGCCTAGCACAAGGAATGACACACACACAGCAGACATCAATAAATGTTTATTGAATTGAAAAAGGAAAGTGAGACCACACAGTGGCCAAATTCAAGACCCAATTTTCCTTTAAGCTATCCTGTATCAGTAAGGGAGAAAAAAAAAAAAGAGAGAGAGAGAGAGATAAAAGGCTGGGGCCGGGCGCGGTGGCTCATGCCTGTAATCCCAGCAGTCTGGGAGGCCAAGGCAGGCAGATCACCTGAGGTCGGGAGTTCGAGACCAGCATGACCAACATGGAAAAACCCTATCTCTACTAAAAATACAAAATTAGCCAGGCATGTTGGCACATGCCTGTAATCCCAGCTACTCAGGATGCTGAGGCGGGAGAATCGCTTGAACCCGGGAGGCAGAAGTTGTGGTGAGCCAAGATCACACCATTGCACTCCAACCTGGGCAACAAGAGCAAAACTCCGTCTCAAAAGAAAAAAAAAAAAAAAAGAAGAAGCTGGGCATGGTGCCTCATGCCTGTAGAAAGTTTTTTCTACAAAAACTTAGCGGGTGTAGTGGTGCATGCCTATAGTCCCAGCTACTTGGGAGGCTGAGATGGGAGGACACCTGAGCCCAGGAAGTCAAGGCTGCAGTGAGCCATGACCGTGCCACTGCACTCCAGCCTGGGAAACAGAAGGACACCCTGTCTCAAAAAGAAAAAAACAAAAAACAAAAAAAAAACACCCAGAGGTAAGAAAATTCTGTTTCTTCACCAACACAATCCACCCCTCAGAATCTCAGAAGCATCCCAACCCAAGCACAGCCTTGGTCTCTACCAAGTTGAGTTTGTGTGTTTTGGGGTGGGACCGCCATCATTCCTCTGAATCAGAACTTGAATCACCATCACCAGGCAAAAACAACAAACTCTAGAGAAACTAGTGTTTCTGGATGGCACACAGCCAGCTCTCCCAGACCAGATTCATGCATTACTTCCATGTCTGCTCTGAATACCTACTTTGTGCCAGGTGTGGGATTACATACTGGGGAAAGAAAAAGGAGACCCTGGCCCTTGCCTTCAAGACACTCAGGACACTCCTGCCTGAACCTTGGCTGCATATTGGTAGCATGGAGAGATTCTGTTGTAGACTGGTAGCAGGATGCCCCTCGCACCTCACAAATCAAAACATCTTGAAGTGCAGCTGAGACGCTTGTGGTTTTTTTTTTTTTTTTTTTTTTTTTGAGACGGAGTCTCGCGCTGTGTCACCCAGGCTGGAGTGCAGTGGCGCGATCTCGGCTCACTGCAAGCTCCGCCTCCCAGGTTCACGCCATTCTCCTGCCTCAGCCTCCGAGTAGCTGGGACTACAGGCGCCCGCCACCACGCCCGGCTAGTTTTTTGTATTTTTAGTAGAGACGGGGTTTCACCATGTTAGCCCGGATGGTCTCGATCTCCTGACCTCGTGATCCACCCGCCTCGGCCTCCCAAAGTGCTGGGATTACAGGCTTGAGCCACCGCGCCCGGCCACGCTTGTGTTTTTTTAAACCTCCATAGGTTAATTCTGATTCATAGGCAAGGTTGTAAGCCACTGATCTCTAGATCAGTGCTGTCCGACAGAACTTTCTGTGATAATGGAAATGTTCAATTTCTGTGTCATCCAATCAGCAGTCACTAGCCATGTGTGGCTACTGAGCACTTGAAATATGAACTGAAGAATTGAATTTTTTTCCTTAATTTTAATCACTTTGAACTAAAACAGCCACACATGGCTAGTGGCTACTGTATTGGTCTACAGAAGTCTAGATGACACCAAATTATTTCAGTTTGGCTTTAGAATAATTCTCACAATGCTGTTTTGTAGCAGCCAAAGGCTCCATTCTCTTCCACTCAGAAAAAAACAATGAACTTCTTTCCCTGAGGACACTCTCATTTGCACTGAAGAAACTGCTCTAGAATGAATTGAAGGGTAAAAGCCAGTCTGGTGAGAGTAAGTCTGATCAGCTACCTAAGCCCCTAGACCAACTTCCAATCCTCAGACTGGAAAAAAGGCACTCCTAAGTACCCTATTTGATTACCGTTGACATTGGTTGGGGACAAAAAAAGCAGTGACATGTCTTTGTGTGCCTGTTATAGACTGAATTATGCCCCTCGCCCCGCCCAATCTGTATGTTGAAGCCCCAGTACGACTATATTTGGATATAGGGCCTTTAAAGAGGCACCTAAGGTTAAATTGGGTAATAAGGAGGGGGCTCATCCGGTATGACTGGTGTCCTTCTAAGAAGAGAAACACCAGGGAGGTACATGCTCAGAAAAGGCTATGGGAGGACACAGCAAGAAGGCAGCAATCTGCAAGCTAAGGAGAGGCCTCAGGAAAGATCAAATCATCTTGATCCTGGACTTACAAGCTCCAGAACTGTGAGAAAAGAAATTTCTGTTGTTTTAAGCCACCCAGTCTGTGGTAGTTTTGTTATGGCAGCCCTAGCAGCAGAATATAGTACCCTCAGGAAAAGGCAGGCCCAGGACCTTCATCAACCTCTCCCACAAGATGTACCCCAGGAATTGAAAGCAACAGCCCCACAAGGACCCAGACCCAGCAGTGACTCTGCCATACCCAGGCCTTCAAGTCATTCTGGTCACTACTGTTCAAGTGCCTCTGTGTACTACCCAATCCTATCCCACTATCTCATCACCTAGAGACCCCAACTCTAGGCTTTCAACCAGACCTGCTATACCCCAGATGTCCTCCCTATAGACTCATCCCCTCCCTTCCCATCCGTTTCCCCACTGCACCCACACTGCCTCCTACATGGTTTGCCCCTTCATCTCCTTCTATGGGTTTCTACCTATCGTTGGGTATTTTCAGTGTGTGTGTTCTGTGTATCTCACTTCCCCCACTACACTTTAAATTCTCAAAGATTATTCTAGCACCCAAGGCCCTTCACAAGCTAGCTTCAATCTACCTCTTCATCTTTTTCTCCCAACTGGGCCAAGCCAATAGGAATCTACTTGTATGTTAGTTAATATTAAGTGTCAACCTGATTAAAGGATGCAAAGTATTGTTTCTGGGTGTTTCTGGGTGTTGCCAGAAGAGATTAACATTTGAGTTAGTAGACTGGGAGAGGAAGACCCACCCACAGGAAAACCCACCCAGAATGTGGGTGGACACCATCCAATTGGCTGCTAAGGCGGCTAGAAAAAGCGGGCAGAAAAAAGGTGAAAGAAGCTGACTTGCTGAGTCTTCCAGCCCTCATCTTTCTCCCATGCTGGATGCTTCCTGCCCTCACACATTAGATCTAAGTTGTTCAGCTTTTGGACTCTTGGACTTATACCAGTAGTTTGCCAGGGGCTCTTGGGCCTTAGGCCACAGACAGAAGGCTGCACTGTCAGCTTCTCTCCTTTTGAGGATTTGGGACTTGGACTGAGCCACTACTGACTTCCTTGCTCCTCAACTTGCAGACGGCCTACTGTGGGACTTCAACCTGGGTGAGTCAATCATTAATAAACTCCTTTTCATACATACATGTATCATTAGTTCTGTCTCTCTAGACCCTAATACAACTTGCCACCCCTTGAACATAACAATGCTGTTCTCTAAGTTATCCAAAACTTTCCCAGTCTTAAGGCTACCTGAAATGCCGCCTCCTCCAGAGAGCTTTCCTTGATTATCTCAGCTTAATATATAATGAAATGATGGCTTCTATCTCTGTGCAGTTATTCCACAGTACCTAATCCAGTGCTCTGCAACATGGGACACTCACTACATAGCACTGACCAAAAAAAAGAGAAGGAAAGGAGTCTACGGCCTGTGGAGGTTCAATACAGTAATGCAACTCTGACGCTAACTACAGGGAGTTAGTGCATACCCTATGGGTTTAAGGGCATAGTCCCCAACAAGACTGCTCTCACTTCAGATGTCAGCTACAAGCTCAAGGATCCCCAGACCACCTGCACTTCTGACCAACTGGCTATAAATTCAGGAGTTTCCACAACCCATCCCCCACCACCCTGAGGTTGCAGAATTTCCTAGAATGACTCACAGAACTCAGGAAAATGCTATACTTAAGATTATAATTCTATCACAAAAGATACAAATCAGAACCAGCCAAATGAAGACAAATATATGGTAGAGTCCAGGAGTGTCCAGGCACAGATGTGTGTCCTCTGCTCATAGAAACAGGACACCCCTGCACATCCCTCAGCACATCCATGTGTTCACCAGCCAGGAAGCTGACCAAAACCTCAGTATCAGAAGTTTTTATATATAGAGTTTTACCATAGGTATAATGTGGTTAAAATCATGGGCATGTGGCGGAACTCAATCTCTAGCCCCTCTCCCCTCCCTGGGGATCAAACTGATATCATCCAGCTCAAAGTCCCAGCCCTATAACTGTATGGTTGGTCATTCTGGCATGGTCAGCCTCTATCCTCAGTCAGATCTTACCATAAACTCAGGTGTGGTCTGAGATCAAATTTCAATATAAAATTAGGTGTGGCCTAAGGTCAAATCTCAACATAAATTCAGGTGTAGTTTCAGGGACCCGCCACGAAAAACAAAGATACTCCTATCACTTGGGAAATTCTAAGAATTTAGAGTCTTCTTCTCAGGAACTGAAGACAAAGGCCAAATTATTTATTATACAATGAAGTAGGGGAGGATTTATATGAAAAATCTTATTAATTTTGGAAGCTGGAAATTACCTGTGTCCCAGGAGATGGGAAGTAGACCATGTGTTCCTCATTAAGGTGGTCTCAAGACCTGCTCTGCTTCCAACTTGGTTCACTTTCCCAGCCCTTACCAAACAAAGGGGCACCCAATCAACCATTCAGCAGACATAAAAAATGAGCTGGATCCCAGGTTCCCATCTGCCCCATCATCTGTTTCTCGCAGTGTCCACGGTATCATATAAGATCCCAACAGACACTTAACAGAGACCCTGCAGGTTTGGTAAGGCAATTAGAGATCTACCAAATCCAGTCAGGCACCAGCCCTTTGGGAGGCCAAGGCAGGTGGATCACTTGAAGTCAGGAGTTTGAGACCAGCCTAGCCAGCATGGTGAAACCCTGTCTTTACTAAAAATACAAAAATTAGCCAGGCGTGGTGGCGCATGCCTGTAATTCCAGCTACTCAGGAGGCTGAGGCAAGAGAATCACTTGAACTCGGAAGGCAGATGTTGCAGTGAGCTGAGATCACACCACTGCACTCCAGCCTGGACAATAGAATGAGATTCCATCTCAAAAAAAAAAAAAGAGAGAGATCTACTACATCCTTCTCCCAGCTACCCAAGAGAACCCCTTGCCAACAATGAAGAGGTAAGAGGGGGGAAATCTAAATGACTATCTTCCCCCTCTAGCATGCAAGAGGGGGAAGAAAGTAACAAGACAAAAGGCTTTAGGAGCTTTTAATGCTTAGAGTGAAAAAAAAAATCACAGGCTAGGTTTCTCATAGTCATTGATCCATCTCTGACAAGGCAAGAATTCTCCCCTCACCCTGGCCACAGGTAGAAGCCCAGACTCTCCCCTAGCAAGGTATCCAGAATGGAGAGGGGCTACCCTTGTAGTGCAGTGCTGTGAATCCCCAACCCAGAGGCAAGAAAGCAAGAAGACTATGTAATGAGCACCCACATGCCAGGCCCATGCAAGGCACTTTCAAGTGTTATCTCAGTTAATCCTCATACCAACCCCTTAAGGTAGGCATCCCCATTTTACAGATGAGGACCCTGAGGCTTAAAGTGGTTTATCAATTTGTCCATCAAAAAGTTCCAAGTCTCAAAGCTGGGATGAAAAGCCAGGTCTTCTGACTTTCACTCTGCCACACTGGATTTTTCCTCTGATCCAGCTGCAGCCTCCCACAAGAAGTTCACTCTTAATTTCATGTCCCATGCTTTGTCTTGGTCCCTGTGAGGAAAGGGGTAAGCTGAAGGTAGCTGTTCTATAAGGATGGGTAGGTGTCCTGGCAAGGTACTTCCATGGAAATAGTAAATGTGACCTTGGAAGTTACTGTCTAGGGCACTCTCAGCTGAATAGTCTCCCAAGGAAACACTGAGGTAGAGCAGTCTGCAAGTGCAAAAGCACACCTTCTGCGGATTCCCTACAAAGTGGGGTCCCCTGAAAGGGGCAATGTTCAAAGGTAAAGAAAGCAGGAATCAGGAGGGCAAACAGAAGTAGTGTCAACATTGCCACGGCAGGTTGGAAGACAGTTCAACAGATCAAAGAATACATTTCCCAGCGACCAGGGAGCACAGAAGGACCTTTTGCTCCAGTCCAGGAGATGTGTTGTCACCTGTTTGGCCAAGAATGACTTCGAGGTCTTGAACGTGTCCCATACAAGGCCCCAGGGGCACTCATTTCAACAGCAGTGGCAGCAGCCCCAGCTCATTCAATCTTTCCTTGGCCACTGCCTCCCAGCCCTTGTTGGCCTGTGGGTTACGGGGAGAGGGATGCAGGAGCCCTTCCACCTGGACCTCTGGCATCAGGCCTGCCAGAGCCCGTCGTGCCCGCTGCTCTGCCAGTCGCCCAACTCCCACCACCAGCCGCACCCCCAGCAGCTGCACCTGCCGGCAGAGGGCTGCATCACAGATCCGAAGAAGCTGTTCTCGCTGCTTGGCAGGCAGCTCAGCAGGGGTGAGGTTGCGCCCGCTGGGAGCCAGGAAAAGCAGAGGGCATAGATTGTGGACAAAACAGTGATGGAAGAAGACCTCAGGCTGTCCACAGAGGTTCCGGAAAAAGCCCCAGAATCGGGCACCACTCACTTCTGACTGTGGACACTCCAGTCCCAGCACTGGTCGTTTAGGATGCTCTTGGGGAGGGGTCAGCACAGGCCCCCCAATGCCCAACCAGTCCCGGACCATGCTTACTTCCCCAAAGGGCACCTGCGAGGAAGGAGAGAGACATGAAAGGCTTCAAACTGGAGACCTGAGGCCCGGGCTCTGGACCGACTGACTTCTTTATACCTTCCATGAGAATCCAGCCTGCACCCCCGACCCCACCTTCACCCAAAGGCCTGAGACAAGATTCTTGGCCCTATGGTTTGAACCTGTCCATCTTTTTCCATTTCTTCATTGTGAACTGTGGCCCAGAACAATCTGTTTGCCTCTAGCCCAAGTAGTCTTTGGGACCAAGTACAGGGACTACACGGAGATATCTAGCCCTACACAGGGTTTGATGGTTAGTACTGGGGACAGACAGATGGCCTGAGACAGAAAGGCAGCCAGGGTTAAAGGAGGCACAAGGACAGGCTGACCACTGCTCTCTGGGTGCCCTCCCAGCCCCAAGCCTCAGGCTGTCATTTCCATCAATCATCATTGATCACCTTTCATCACCCAGTTGGGGTCAATAAAAGCGATTGAGCCTTCTGCCCTGAAGCCTCTTGCCCTCCCCCAACTGCCAAGCACCCCCACTGAGGGGCAGTCACTCATCCTGAGCTCTGAAAGAAAAGCGGGCAGGCACTGGAGCCAGGCTCTGTTTTGAACCTCGCCTTAGCTAGGAAACAGAACCCAGGTTCCCAGAACGCCCTGCATCTCTTACATACCCACCCCTGTCAACCAGTCTCTTCTGAGGACCCAGCAGTCCTAGTCCCTCTTCTGACCCCAACCACACTCCAGGGACAGGGGAGATCCAGTAAAGGAAGGATGGGGCTGGTGGAAGGAAGGGCTCTCAGAGACAATTAGTGGCCAGCTCACAGGGAAAACGAAACTACCATTAATGTGCTTGGTTAATTACGGGCAGAGACGCTGGGAGAGGGCCTCAGACCACAGGAGCCAGTATGTGTGTTGAGAGAGAATGGGGCGAGGGGACCTACACACATCTACAGCCATGCACATGCTCCTTTTCTTCGCAGCACACCCAGCCAAGCATCCACCTAGAGCCCCCCACTCCACCCACTGAGGAAGCCAAACCCTTTACCCCAGTCTGGGCCATGCCAAAAGGTCCAGGGTTCATGCCCAGGAAGAGCACTTCCTTGGGGCCCTGGCAGTAGCGAGTCACGTAGTTGCGATGTGGCTCCCATGCATACTCCAAGGGATTGTAGATGACGCCCACAGACTCCGAAAACTGCAGCTGGCTCAGCTCAGCACTGAGCCGAAGCTCCTCCTCCAGGAAGCTCTCAGCCAAGCTTCCAGGGCAGGGCTGGGGCTCCATCAGGGCACCTGCAGGCTCATGGATGGACTCCAGCAGGAAAGCCTGGGGCATATGGCCATGCCGCTGTCACCTGGGAAAAGAGATGGACAGAGGCCCCATCATCCCTCAGCCACAAAGTAGGAGGGATCCATGGTTGCCAGGGCCCCCACTACCATTTCCTGGGCTCAGAAGGGACCCTAAGAGACCATGTCAGTCATCTACCAACCACCAAGTAGGACTGAACTCATCTCAATTCATGGTAATGAAGGGCCCATTCCCTCCTCACTTCCAGTATCTGTCCTCTTCACATGGCACCTGGTGAGGATAAGCCACAGCCACCAAACATCTCCCACTCTAAATCTCCTTTCTATCAGGCATAGGTCTGAGTCACTAGTTCCTGGGCTATGCCGAGCACATAGTAGGTTTTCAATAAACATTTACTGGTGGCATCCTTTCAGCACCTTTAATGTCATCCTAAAAAAGAAAAGCCCAGCCAGAATGAACTGTGTTCTGGAAAGCACGGTGCTGAAGAATGAAATGCAAGTGCACAGCCATAGCCCAGAGACCTGGGAAGGCTAATTACAATAGCTTCCAGGTGGTGAGCGATTACTCTGCGCCAGGTACACCTCATTGATCCTCACAACAATCCCATGAGGTGGGTATTACTGCTCCCCTGTTATAAGTGAGGACACTGAGGCTTAGCAAGATTAAGCAACTTGCCCAATGTCTTGCAGTTAGTAAGAAATAAAGCTGGGATTTGATTGAGCCCAATCTCTCTGGCTCAAGGCTATGCTTTAACCACCCACACCATCTTGCCTTAGATGGTTTGATCAGCCACCCTGCCAATTCTACAACCCCCTAACCCCAACCTGGCTTCTTTCCCACATTCAGGAATACCTAGTAGGATGATTACAGACTCCTCATAGAATCTTACAAGCTACGCAACCATGGCCAGAGCTTCAGGTTTCTGCCTTCAAATACAAAGAATAATAATATCCACTTAATAATGTTGACATAAGGAAGGCCAGGCACAGTGGCTCATGCCTGTAATCCTAGCACTTTGGGAGGCCAAGGCGGGTGGATCACCTTAGGTCAGGAGTTCAAAACTGGCCTGTCCAACACGGAGAAACCCCATCTCTACTAAAAAATACAAAAATTAGCTGGGCGTGCCGGGCAAGGTGGCTCACGCCTGTAATTCCAGCACTTTGAGAGGCCGAGGTGGGTGGATCATCTGAGGTTGGGAGTTGGAGACCAGCCTGACCAAAATGGAGAAACCCCACCTCTACTAAAAATACAAATTAGTCGGGCTTGGTCATGCACGCTTGTAATCCCAGCTGCTCGGGAGGCTGAGGCAGAATCATTTGAACGCGAAAGGTGGAGGTTGCAGTGAGCCGAGATCGCGCCATTGCACTCCAGCCTGGGCAACAAGAGCGAAACTCTGTCTCAAAAAAAAAAAATAGCTGGGCATTGTGGTGGGCGCCTGTTATCCCAGCTACTCAGGAAGCTGAGGCACGGAGAATTGTTTGAACCCGGGAGGTGGAGGTTGCAGTGAGCCGAGATCGCGCCACTGCACTCAAGCCTGGGCAAAAGAGCAAGACTCTGTCTCAAAAAAAAAAAAAAATTTGCCAGGTGCAGCAGCTCATGCCTAATCCCAGCACTTTGGGAGGCTGAGGCAGGTGAATCACGAGGTCAGGAGTTCAACATCAACCTGGCCAACATGGTGAAACCCCGTCTCTACTAAAAATACAAAAATTAGCTGGGCATGGTGGCACATGCCTGTAATTTCAGCTACTCGGGAGGCTGAGGCAGGAGAATTGCTTGAACCAAAACCTGGGAGGCGGAGGTTGCAGTGAGTCGAGATCATGACACTGCACTCCAGCCTGGGCTACAGAGGGAGACTCTGTCTCAAAACAAACAAACAGACATAAGGATGGAATGAGATGTTATGTTTAGGTGAAGGGAGAAAAGGAAGAAATGGGAGAGGAAGAAGAAAAGGAAGAGAGAAAGGAGGTGGGAGGAAGGAGAAGGGAGGGGCAGGGGTGGAAGGAGAGGAGACAGCAAGCTTCGTAAACTGCAAAGGCCATTCCTTCGCTCCACTCCCATTCAAACCCAGTGTTCCAACCTGACCATTCTACTTACATTTTCAAAATGCCTTTCCTACCTCAGCTCCCAAAACTTTGCATATACCATTTCTACAATCCAACCAAATACACTCCTGAAGTCAACCAGGACATCATCCAACAGTCATCCAGTCAACTAGGACTGTGATTCCCCAACCTGCCCACATATCCAAATCACTCCCATCCTTCAAAATGCAGCTCAAACCATCCCTTTGATAAAGTCTTCCGTCCTCAGAACAGTGCAGTATTTGCCATAGTGTCCCACCCCCACCCCCAACGCAAGTAGGTCCCGTGTGAGGCCTGGGAATCTGTGTTTTGTTTTGAGACAGTCTCACTCTGTCACCCAGGCTGTAGTGCAGTGGCGTGACCTCAGCTCACTGCAGCCTCTGCCTCCCAGGTTCAAGTGATTCTCCCACCTCAGCCTCCTAGGTACTGGGATTACAGGCGCGTGCCACCACGCCCAGCTAATTTTCATATTTTAAGTAGAGACTGGGTTTCACCATGTTGGTCAGGTTGGTCTCGAACTCCTGACCTCGTGATCTGCCCACCTCAGCCTCCCAAAGTGCTGGGATTACAAACGTGAGTTACCGTGCCCAGCCTGGAAATCTGTATTTTAGACAAGCTTCCCAGGGTGATTCTGATGGTTGGTGAAGGCTGAGAACCACTGTGTAGCACCATGGTTACCATCGTCTTAATGAATTCCTTTTGCCTCCCCAGCTAAACTTGGGCAGATAAAGAGCCAGGCCCTGTTCAATCTCCCTCCATAAGCCCAAGGTCCTGGCCCTTATTAGGCACTCAACAAACACCTGCTCAGCAATGTCCATCTTCTTTTTCACTTTTGTTTAAAACTACCTTCTATGCCGGGCACAGTGGCTCATGCCTGTAATCCCAGCACTTTGGGAGGCCAAGGCAGAAGAACTGCTTGAGGCCAGGAGTTCAAGACCAGCCTGGCTGACATAGTGAGACCCCATCTCTAAAAAATAAAAATAAACACCTTTTACCAAGGAGGCACTCCTGATGGATCCCTCTCCACTTCTATATCCTGAGTTCACTCAAGGCTCAGCTGCCCACTCTGCACTCTGCTTGTTTTCCAGGCCCTGGGTCTGTGGCCATCATATCTGCGTCTCCCATGCGACAAGAACCATTGTCATTCCTTCTTCTCAACTTTCTGCCTGGGTCATCTGTGACCTCTTCTCCAAGATGAGAACTCAAGGTTGACACAACAGCTTGATAAACCTCTTTTCTCACCCTAGCCTAGAGGAAGTGGGAAAGAAAAAAAAAAATCAGAGGCCCAACTTAAGAAGTCCTTCCCTGACTGATCTCAGTAGTTTTTAACTGATCGGTTGTCCAGGTGGCTACCCAGGACAAACTGGGCTCATACAAAAGCTGAGAAGGGTGCTGTGGAGAACGCCAGTGTTTCAGAGGACCTTGCTTTGCATCTCCCCATGCAATACCAACATTAGCAGATTAGCTGCTCTAGCTCTAGAATCTCAAGAGAAGTCTTGAGCCTACCTTTGACATTTAGACACCTGTGTTGGAAACAGCAAGGCCGGGGAAAAGAGTGACAAGACACTACTTTCATTGTTCCATAACTTCAAAGCCTGATCTCATAGCAAGAACCACAGGCTAGAAGGCAATTGATTTGAATTCTACTCCTGTTTCATCTCTAAGAAGGTTCTCTTGAGCAACTCATTTAACTCTCTTCTCTATGAAAATCACATATTCCATCCAGCCAACCACCTGTTAACTCATTTATTTTTTTTCAATACTTATGAGTCTCTTACATGACAGGCACTACAGCAGTCTCTTGGTGAGGAAGAAATCCAAAATAAGTAAAATGTAGCCAGGCTTTCCGTAAGCTCATAAACTGCTGTGAGGGCAGATAAACAACTAACTGTAATACAGTGTGATGTGAGCTTTAAAACCTGGAACAAAACACTAGAAGAATTCAAAGAAAGAACTTGTAAGTTCTACCCAAAGTCGCCCCAAGAGCCAGAGGCTTAAGAAATGTAGACATTTTATAAAATACAGTGTCATATTACATTAAGCACAAAGGCAGTGGAGTTGGACCCAGCGATAAGGCTGACCACCAAGGCCAGACTTCAGACTGATGTCAGACTTCTCTGACATCAAATCTGGGAAGTGAGGAAGGAATCGAAGACACATATGCACTCCCCTGTCCCTTGGAGCGGAGTCCAAGTGACAATAAGAAATACCCTTAAACTAAATAATAATAATAATAAAGCATAGGCTGGGCGCGGTGGCTCACGCCTGTAATCCCAGCACTTTGGGAGGCCCAGGCGGGCGGATCACGAGGTCAAGAGTTCGAGACCAGCCTAACCAACATGGTGAAACCCCGTCTCTACTAAAAATACAAAAGTTAGCCGGGCATGGTGGCGCGCGCCTGTAATTCCAGCTACTCAGGAGGCTGAGGCAGGAGAATCGCTTGAACCCGGGAGCCGGAGGTTGCAGTGTGAGCCGAGATCGCGCCATTGCACTCCAGCCTGGAAGACAGAGCAAGACTCCGTCTCGGAAAAATAAATAAATAATAATAAAGCATAAATTCAAAAAGACCATTTCATCTGGTTCCGAAGGGGCCGACTACTAAGGCACCATACAAAACCTCCGGGGGCGCCCGCTGGCTCTGGACGACAGGAAAGCCTTGATCCTGCAGACCTCCCAGGCGGTTTCATAGGCTGGGCTCTCCCTGCACTGAGTCTAACCCCATACGGAGAGACGGACCCCAAAACATAGAAATCCTGACTACCCTCTCGGCTCAGCTCCGACGACCCTGGGAGCCCTCAACTTTCCCCCACAGTCCGAGGTTCCCAGCCTCCTACTTCCTCACCTGGTCCAGGTCCCCATCCCGTTTCCGGTTCCTTTCCCCCGCAAACCCAACCCCCGGCGCTAAGGACAGTGGGAGTCGTAGTCTACATTGTTTAGGGAAGGAGATTGGCGTGCCCGCGGCCACTTCCGCCGGAAATGCTCAATCCCGGAAGGCGCGCTAAATTAGCTCTAAACATCGCTGGGAATTGTAGTTTAATCTTTCCATCAGAGTTAAATCAGGAAGTCTTGAGAAGCGAAAGGCCAGAGCCTGTAAGTACCTAGGAAATCCTGAGTTCTATCCCTAAAGGGCATCGCCCTTCCAAAAGTTCATTCACATTTTTCCCAAAGGGATTACAAATCAGGAAGCTTCAACCATCCCCAATCCCTCATCCACTTGAGGTATTAACAATACCTAAAGACCATTTCTAGGCCCCCTGCCACCCTGGGTATAAGAGACCTCTCCTCTGCAGCCTGCCATTACTGTATATAGAACATCCACGAAGACATTTCTGGTAGCTCCTAACAACTCTTTAGCAAGGAGCATCCCCCATTACTCTCCAAGCCCATCTCCAGAGTGTCACCATTTTGACTTCTTTCTCTGCCTTGCTATCTGCCCAACCCTATAACCTCAGTATTAGTCAAGAGTTTTCCAGAGAAACAGAACTAACAGGATATCTATCTATATGAGGAGATTTACTCCAAGAATTGGCTCACAGGATTGTGGAAGCCAAGAAGTCCCATAGTCTCCTGCTCTGCTGTCTATAAACTGAAGAACCAGAAAAACAGGTGGTATAATTCAGGAAAGTCCAAAGCAGGGGAGGGGGCTCACTGCTAAGTCCCAGAGCCTGAAGGACGAAGAACCAGGAACTCCAATGATGTCCAAAGGCAGGTAAAATAGATGTCCCAGCTCACCAAGAAAGAGAATTTGCCTTCCTCCACCCTTTTGTTCTACTGGGTCCCCAAGGGATTGAATGGTTCCCACCCACATCAATGAGGGTGATCTTCTTAACTCAGTCTACCAATTCAAATGCGAATCTCTTCCAGAAACACTCCATAGACATATCCAGAAATAACGTTTTTCTGGCTATCTGGGTGTCCCTTAGCCCACTCAAGTAGACATATAAAGTTAGCTTCCACTCTTCCTTCCAAATCTTCTCCCTCAAATACTTTGTCCAAAGTATTTGGACTTTCTAGGAAGAGTGATCAATCCTAATCCCATGGCTGCACCTAACAGTCCATTCCCCCCCATTCCCCTCCCATTCCCCCCCATTCCCCTCCCATTCCCCCCCATTCCCCCATCCCAATATCTATATCCAAATCTGTCCTGTTCCTAGTTTTGTTCTTATGCTCTGTCTGGGTCTAGTTCTGTGTCCTGACTCTAAAACTTTCATTAGACTGGGAACCCCCTAAGGTTAGTTATCTTCTATATTCCTTCCACCCCACACTCTCCACACACCTTAGCATAGCCAAGGCTCTAATCACAGAAGCAAGGTCTCCCTGTGAGTGGTAGAGAAGGAGAACTATAAACCCCAGAACAGGAAGAAGTGAGAGAAAAAGGATGCTACCCCCTTCCCAGGACTTGTCTGATCTCCTATCAACAAAAACTTAATGGGTGCCGTAGGAGCTTCAGGGAGCTGTGAGCAGTGACCTTCTGACATCAAGGGTGAGAAACTACCCTGACCCTTGCAAGACTTTGGAAATGGAATTAATCATCCACCTCATGAAGCCCATAATTTTCTGAGCTTTAATTTTTACCAGATCCTCTCCCTGTCTATGTCTCTCTCTGCCTATGTTATTTGCCCCTCTCTACTTATGTAAATTTGTCTCTATTTCTAGTCTCTTGTGTAGCTTTCTGTCTGTATCTGTGTGTCTCTCTCTCCCTCTGTGAACATCTCCCTGTTTCTGCTTCTTACTCTAGAATGACTGGAATAAGAGGATCTGAGCTTCTAGAAAAAGTTCCCCCATCTCTGTGTATCTATGTATTTCTGTGTTTCTGACCAAAAATAAGGTGGGGGGACCTCATTGTGGTGTCATCCCGTTGCTTAAAAATTCCAGGATCTCCACCATCCCTTGGACAACCCTCCTGCCCACCCCTGACTCGTCTGTCATTTGCTTGCCCAGCACTTCTGTTCTAGTTTGTCATCTTGGCAACCCCTCCACATTCAAAGTCAGCTTCTGGCAGAACAGTAATGAGTGAAATGAGTAAGAGGGCAAGCAGAAATCCCCCAGGACCTCCACCCGATTTCAACTTCCTAGAAGACTTGAATAACTGTTTCTTTCCCTATAAGCCCATCCACCCCAGGGAACCCAGAGATAGGAAGTCCAGATATAAGGAGAAACTGAGGCTTAGGCAGCCCACAGTGAGTCCCTATAGCTAATGCCAGAGGGGCCTGGGGCCTTCTCTGTCTGTAGTCCATGCATGCTATTCCTCCCCACCCAGTGAGTCACTCCCAGGAAAGATGGAGGTGAGGCGCTCTCCTGAAGTAGGGGTGCTTAGAAACAGAGACCCCGAGGCTTTCAAGAGATAGAGCCCAAGAGATGAAACATGGGCTTGGGTGCAGCTCTCCCAACCAGTGTTTTCCATTTATTAGGCTTCATGTCTTCTGGGAAGTCTTCAGAAGGCTGCTGACCATGATTTATGGGTAAAGCCTTGTTGGGCAGGAACAGAAGATGACCCAGATTATCGCCTGGGTAAGAGCCTAGAAAGTTGAGGCACCGGGCCTGGGGCAGTGCTCCCTGCATACCCACCAGCCGGCAACTCTGTCCTGAGCCCAGGAGGGAAGGGGTTAACCTGCTCACTTGTTTTCCTTAGATTTCCTTGGGCTGCTGGAGCTGTGTTGGGCCATGAGCGCCATCTATCGGCCTCTTCGGGTCCTAGCTCCGACTCTGCTCACTTGGGCTTCTAGGCGGATCTTTCAGCCTTTCCCTTGCCTCCCCTCTTCTCAACGGGGAAGGGCTGTCTAGCTGCAGGGCCTCCCACTGCAGAAAACAAAGGTCCGGAATTGGAGAAGGTGAAGGCCATGTTTCCCCCTTCCTAGATACGGAGTGTCACCCTGCTCAACTCTCACTCACTGTCTCTGACCTGGGGAGCCCCAAAGGGGGATCTGGTGTTTAACTTTCAGTGTAGCCACCTTCCCCACTTCCACTACACTGGGCCCTGTCTCGATTAGCCCAACAAACATCACAAGAGCATGGGAGAGTGAAGGCAGCATAGCAGAGGCCTCAGGACTGTGGGCTCTGGAATCAGACTGCTGGATTTGAATCCAAGCTGTGCCACTTACTCATGGTGACCTTGGGCATGCTACTTAATTTCTCTGTGCCTCAGTTATCTCAGTTGTAAAATGGGATAATCATTGTAATCTCTATCTTCTTTTGTGATGATTAAATGACTTAATTACATTAAGTGCTTAATATGGAATTTGGGCTCCACAAAGGGTAGTTATTGCTGTTGCACTGCCAGGGTCTCAGGCAGATGCTAGTCTGAGTAGCCAAGATCCAGGCCATGAAGCCCTGTCAGACACACAAGCATGGTGGACAAGACTGGGGAACTTACCCTGTAGATTTCCACGAAGACAGTGACCTGCATGCAGGGTTAGGTTTGGAGTTGGAAGTTCAGGATTGTAAGGAAAGTAACTCTTCAGGTCTCCAAGGTCAGCAGGAGTTGGGATAAGGAGGTCACAGCAAGAAAGAGCCTGAAATAAAGATGTGGGAAGGAAATGCATTATGGAAGAAGCATTAACAGGCCCTTTAAAGTGCCCTGATTTGGGGAAGGGAAAAGGGCTCCTTGATGTGTTAGTTAAGCAAGGGCCACTGCATCCCAAGGACATGTCCTTGGCACACGCACGAAAGTCTCCAGGCTTGATCAGATTCCCTAAACGTCCCCATTCCCTCTGTGGGGACTTAACACTCCACGTCTTTTCCTCAGCCTAGTGAGGAGGGGGACTCACAAGGGGAGAAAACTATCTGCAGGGCCCACAGCCAGAGGAGCTAGGCTGTGAGTTTATCCATTTGTGTCTTTTTTTTTTTTTTCTAGACAGGGTTTCACTCTGGAGTGCAGTGGCATGATCATGGCTCACTGCACTCTCGACCTCCCCGGCTCAAGCAATCTTCCTGCCTCAGCCTCTCCAGTAGCCGGGACTACAAGTGCGTACCACCATACCTAGCTAATTTTTAATTTTTTTTTTTTTTTTTTTTGTAGAGACAGGATCTTGCTATGTTGCTCAGGCTGGTCTTGAACTGCTGGGCTCAAGTGATCCTCCCACCTCAGCCTCCCAAAATGTTGGGATTACAGGTGCAAGCCACCGCACCTGCCTGATTTGTTTCTTAACAGGTTCAGCCACCTCGCTGTCTCTATATCTTCTATATCTCCGCCTTCATCTACCTTACAAGGAAATGGGATTATTCTCCAAGGGGTGAGAATAAGGTGACAATGTGACGCCCTCTCAGTTAAGACAGAAATGCAGAGACAGTGGGGTCCCTGGCTTAGCCTCGCCACGCTGATACCCACACCTCAGCCCCAAGGCACCGCAACCTAGCTTTATGGATTATGCCCACTTAACTGGAGGCAGATGACAGTGTCTAGGTCTCCTCAACTCTGGTGTCCCCCATCTCCTGGGGCCTGGACTCCTGGGTCCCCAAAGGAGGAGCAGGAATAGGCTGGATGGGCTGATTTGCATCACTTACTTGGGAAGCAATTATTGGAGGAGCTGTCAGCTCAGTGCAGCTCTCTCCTCGCTAATCGGATTTCACCAGAGCCCGAGGCTTGGGGGGGCTGAGTAATTTGGCTTGATGCAGTGGTGGGAGATGTCGGGGCCAGGAGGCTGGACAATCTATCTGAGTGGTGTTAGAGTTGTCCAGAGCAGTTATCCTGAGGGACCACACAGACATCAGACAGACAGACAGCCAAGGGAACGGGACTTATCCCCAAGTCCTTTAGCAGGAAGGATGGAAGTGAGACTTGGAGAATGGGAGGAGCATTTCCCACAGGTTGAGCCAAATTAAGCAACAAGGAAGAGGAGTCAAGATGAGTCTGAGAGAGTGGCTATGGGACTAAGTGGGAGGATGACCCAAGAATCCTAGCTTCCAGCCTACTCAACACCGAGGCCCAGCCCTGCCTTGCCCTGCACTCCCAGGGAACCAGTCACAGAGCAGGAACTTGAACCTAGGGTGATTCTTCTGAGCCCTGCTCCTTCCCCTGCAATGTTCCCAAAAGACACTTTTCTTGCCTCTGGCCCTGGCTCTGTCATTTGCCTTCTCTTGCTCCTGCAGCCCTCTTGAACCTGTCCTTTCCTTCCCACCCATACTGCCCCTCTCATCTCTCTGGTGACCCCTCTCCCTGTCTCTGTCCTCCATTCTACATCTTTCAGAATAGTGATAAGGGTGATAACAACAATAACTAACCGTTACTGAGTGCTTTGTCCACACCAGACACCACCCTGAGTGCTTTATGTGGATCGTTTCCTTTAATCCTCACAGCAACACTTTGAGGGACATACTCTTCTTTTTTTTTTTTTTTTTTGAGACGGAGTTTTGCTCTGTTGCCCAGGCTGGAGTGCAGTGGCGCAATGTCAGCTCACTGCAACCTCCGCTTCCCGGGTTCAAGGGATTCTCCTGCCTCAGCCTCCTGAGTAGCTGGGATTACAGGCACCTGCCACCGTGCCTAGCTTATTTTTAGAAGAGACAGGGTTTCACTATGTTGGCCCGGCTGGTCTTGAACTCCTGACCTCAGGTGATCCACTTGCTTTGGCCTCCCAAAGTGCTGGGATTATAGGCGTAAGCCACCGTGCCTAGCCTTTTTTTTTTTTTTTTTTTTTTTTTTTGAGACAAGATCTCACTGTGTTGCCCAGGCTGGAGGGCAGTGGCACAATCTTAGCTCACTGCAACCTTCACCTCCCAGACTCAAGCAATCCTCCCACCTCAACCTCCCAAGTAGCTGGGACTACAGATGTGCACCACCACACCCTGCTAATTTTTAAATTTTTCTGTAGAGACGGGGGTCTCACTATATTGCCCAGGCTGGTCTCGAACTCCTGAGCTCAAGTGATCCTCCCACCTCAGCTTCCCAAAGTGCTGAAGTTACAGGCATGAGCCACGGTGCACAGCTCAAGGATGCTCTTATGGTAGGTTGAAAAGAGCACTGAACTTTCGAGGAAATTTGGAGCTGGGAGTCTGCCACTTGCCAGCAATGTGACCTTAGGAAGCTCATGACCTCTGTGAACCTTGGGCTAATCATTTTGTTCTTCACCTGGAAGAGAGGATGACAATGCCTACTTCACAAGACACATGATGCATTCTTGTCTTATCTGCTCTGAGTCTATCAGATAAGCTATGGGGATATGTCTGTTTTCTCCACCTTTCTACCTTACTGTTGAGTCTCTGCCTCTTTGACCCCCATTAATTCAGGCATGTAGCCCAGGAGTCCTACCACTCAGCTCCCTCACTGTCACTCACTGTCACTCAAGCATGTTGATTTTCCTGATGTTTTACCCTTTTCCAAGAAGTCCAGAGGACCAGCCCACGTTGGCCCCACCACTCCCTTAACAAGTGAGATTGGAGTTCTCCCTCTGAAAATATGAATAATAAAGAAACAAGGCACTGGGCCCAGAACTGAATGCAAATTGGCCCCAGTGCTCAATCCAAGAAAGAGAATGCTTGAGCTGTGGACCCAGAGAAATCCTGTGCTCATTTGCATGCATTTGCATTATATTTACATGTGATCCATTTCATGTTCAAATGCACAATCCTCCCTCCCCAGTTTTCCTCCCCTAGAGTACTCTTAGCCTCTGCCCCCATCATTCCCCACAGCCCCTGACCCTCCTCTCCTAGCCCCTGCCACAACCCTCCTCATCCTTCTCTTTCTTCCTGCCAGGGTCCCCAGCTCCTGGCTCCCCGCCTCTTCAGGCAAGGACCCACTTGCTCAACACCCAGAATAGCGTCCTGGGGTCTCACCCCTTAGTTCAGGAGGGATATCCCTGCCTGCCCCCTCCCACCCTGAGCCGAGCAGGCGCAGCAGACAGCAAGCGCGCCTCTCAGCAAATCCCAGCCCCATTCAGCCTAGTGATTAATGGCGCTGCCCTCCCCATGAACCTGCCTTTAATACTGAGGAAGTTATGAAACCGCTATACATCAGCAGCTCCGGCCCCACTGCCCCCGCCCGCCTCCTCCTCCCCTCTACCCCCCACCCTCCAGCTCCCTCTTCAAAATCTCATTTGGGCTCCTGCCTCCTGGGCCCACCCCTCCTCTAGCCTTTGCTGGGGGGAGGAGGGTGTCTGTCCCTGCTGCCATCCCTGGTAAGGACCACATCTCATTTTCCCTTCCTCTCTCCCCCTGCTCCGCCCTCTCTCCCTCCCCCCGCACCCACGGCTGCATCTCCGGACCCATTTAGAATTGCTGACATTTTATCTGCATTACATACATCACTCCGTCCCCAGCAGCCATCTCTCACGGATTGTTGGGGGGCGAGGGCGGGGTGGTCCTCAGCTTGGGAAGGTGACAGGGAAACAGGGTGGAGGTGCAGAGATAGATAGCACTTCCTCCACACCCTTTTTCTCTCAGGGCCCAATCCCCAGCCACCTGAGAGGCAGTGCAGGTGGAAGCCTAGGAGAACTGATGGCAAGGGTTGTACCCTAGCCTCCTCCTGCAAGTCTCTGCTGCCTCATAACATCAAAAGCCTTTTTCTCAGACCACACAGACTAAGGAAGGGCTTGTTGCATATCTTCCTGCCATGGGACTCCTCCTCAGGAGATTATGAAAGGGGTTGTTTAACCTCTTAGCAGGCCTACTCTAGTGTCTTCCACACTGCCCTTTTAGTAAGTCCCTCTGAATGTCTAACCACTGTGCTCCATGCTGCAGCCATTATTGTCTTCTTGCTTTGTCCTTAGAAGGTTAAAGAGCAGTATTGTTCCTCAAAGGCATTAAACCCTTTGTTAGGATGCCTGAGCAACCATAAACACAGTCACTCTTCCACACTCCTGAGGCTCATAAACGTGACAGGAGGCAGAAAGTAGGGCCACCTTAGAGAGGAGGAAATTGAGACCCAAAATCAGGAGAAGGAAAAGCAGGAACCTGTCCAAGATCAGGAGGCGAGGACACAGGCCCTGCGACCCCAGTGACAGTGTGCTCTCCATAGAGAATGGACAGGCAGAGGGCAATGACAGACGGAGAAGTCTGGGCCGACAGATAGACAGCAGAGGGGAAGAAAGGGGGAACCAGGAGGGAGACAGGCAAACAAAGAGACAAACAAACAAAGAGCTAGACAGACAAAGGGACCGTCAGCCAGGGACAGGCAGACAGGCGAGAGAAAGCCGACAGAGGCGCTGGTACAGCATGTCCCAAGCTGGACACATGAGAAGGGCTCTCTCCGTCTGTCTCTGTCACTCAGGGTCTCTGCTGGAATGTGTCTCTCAGGGTCTCTGGGGCGCTTTTTGCTCACTGAGTTTGCATCTATCCACTTCCCTGGAAATCTCTGTTTTTCTCGGGCCTCTCAACACACCGTCCCTTACCTTCTGGTCTCCCCTGTCTGAGACCCCATCCCAGTCACTCCCTCTGTCTCAGGTCATTTTTCTGGCCTGCTCTTCACTCTCCTTGTCAGAGAAATGCAGACACTTCCTGCGGGCTTTGGGAAGCTTCCACAGGAACTGAGCCAGTCCACCAGGGATGAACGGGAGGGGCAAGAGCTCTATCGGGGAGGGGTGGGAAAGGAATAGCTCTTGGGCCTGGGGAAGGGAAACAGCTGATATGCCTGGGTCCCCAAAATCTAGCAGGCTTAGCCAGTAAGGCAAGAGGAGCCTCTGGCAGGGAAGGTAAAGAGTACAGGACCCTCTGTCCTGTGGCTCAAACCCACACAAAACAGGCCTCAGGCAGTGGGTGCAGGGATGTGAGTCACCTGCTGTTTGCATCTCATTTGCATGTTTCTGGCTCCCAGTTCAGTCTGGTTCCAAGAGGCCTGGGGGTGGGGAGGGGATTGTGCACCAGAGCCTTGACTCTTACATACCTCCTGACAGCCCAAGGCGTGTTCCTGTCGTCTCCTACCTTAGAGCCAGCCTCAACCCCAAAAGCCAGCTGGACACACCGTCCTCCAGACATGGCCTGTACTGTCTTGTCTCCAACCTTTGTCATGGTCCCCCGAGTCTTCCCCACTCCTCTCGATTTCGCTCATTATTAGCCTTTTTTTTTTTTTTTTTTTTTGAGACGAAGTTCCACTCTTGTCACCCGAGCTGGAGTGCATGGTGCGATCTTGGCTCACTGCAACCTCCACCTCCCAGTTTCAAGCAATTATCTGTCTCAGCCTCCCGAATAGCTGGGATTACAGGCACCCACTACCACGCCCCGCTAATTTTTTTTGTATTTTTAGTAGAAACAGGGTTTCACCATCTTGGCCAGGCTAGTCTTGAACTCCTGACATCGTGATCCACTTGCCTCGGCCTCCCAAAGTGCTGGGATTACAGGCGTGAGCCACCGCGCCCAGCCTAGCCATCTTTTAAAGCCGGATACCAAGTCCTCCACTTCCATGAAGCTTTCCCTGGTAAACAAACTCCAAGTAATCATAATCCTACAGCTCTCAATGCTGAAAGGCACCCGAAGAAACCAGGTCTGTCTTACCCATCTTCAGGAGATAAGGCTTCACCATCCTCATTTTATAGATGAGGCAACCAAGGCCCAGGATCAGTTAATGTAGGTTTCCCAGAGCATAATAGCCAGCAAGTAGGGAGGACATGAGAGCCCAGGGCACACCCCTCAACACCCCCAGCTCCCACCGCCCTTTGCCATTCATATAGCAGGGAGCAATGCCCTGTTCTGGACCACTCTCGCATGGCTAGTGAGCTGACCATTGGGCATCGTTGCTCCCCTTCTGGATTGGGATTTCAGTCTCCCATGAGCTCCCTAGGCTTCAGCCATACAGAACCACTGCCAGTTCCCTAAATTCTCCTTGCCCTTTCTTAGCAACATGTCTTTGCCTGTGGTGATCCCTCTGACAGGACTGCCTTTATCTCTATGAACTCCTGAACCTGGCAAACTCCAGCTCATCCCTCAAAACCCATCTCAACTATTACTTCCTCTGTGAAATCTTTTCTGATGTTCTTCTTCAGATCCCAGCAATGTATTCAAACATCTGAGGCAGCACTTGTCACACTGCTCCTGGTAGCCCAGCCTCCCTCTCTAGCCACAAGATCTTCAAGGGCAGGGACCACCATGTGCTGTGCAGCTCTCTCCCCAGGATACACACAAATACAGGCACACATTTAATTGAACCAGATTTTATTACCACCTCCCTTCCCATCCCAGGCCCACAGAACAGAAGCATCAGCCTAGTGGGGAGGTGAGAAAGAAAGACTGAGAAGAAAATGCCTGAGGTGATGATCGGGCATACAGCACGTGCATTACTTAGTACTCTTGATCATCTCTTTCACCTAACTTAATGCTTAGTAAAGGAAGGAGGGAGGGAGGGAAGGAAGGAAGGGAGGGAGGGAGGGAGGGAGGGAGGGAGTAAAGAAACAGAGGAAATAGGAAATAGAACTGAAGGGGAAAGGGGAAAAAAGAAGGAAGGGAGAATCATAAAAAAGGAAGAAAAAGGCCGGCGCGGTGGCTCAAGCCTGTAATCCCAGCACTTTGGGAGGCCGAGACGGGTGGATCACGAGGTCAGGAGATCGAGACCATCCTGGCTAATACGGTGAAACTCCGTCTCTACTAAGAAATACAAAAAACTAGCCGGGCGAGGTGGCGGGCGCCTGTAGTCCCAGCTACTCGGGAGGCTGAGGCCGGAGAATGGCGTGAACCCGGGAGGCGGAGCTTGCAGTGAGCTGAGATCCCGCCACTGCACTCCAGCCTGGGCGACAGAGGGAGACTCCGTCTCAAAAAAAAAAATAAAAATAAAATAAAAAATAAAAAAGGAAGAAAAGAGGTGGATGCAGGGTAGAAAGAAGAGCCAGAGAAAGGTCTTGTGGGAAGAGGGAGGGGAGGAAACAGGAGGAGGCCAGGGGAGGAGGAGGCCAAACTTTTGACTCTGGAGCACGTCCAGCAGAGATCCTGGCCTTGCGGCTTAGTATCATTCCCACCACCATGTTCCGATCCGGGAAATGGACACATCTCCCCTTCTCCAGGAGCACAGGAGTCTGGGCAGGGAGCACCTGCTGTGCTGTGCCGCGCCCCCCCGCCCCTGCACTAGGCCCTTTCACATCCGTGGTCTCCCGAAGCTCTCCACAGCCCTGGGAAGTAGGAGTTCTTATTCCACCCTCCCCTTCTGATGCAGGGACTGAGACAGAGTGGTCCGCCATGCGGCTCCATCAGGTAGGGTCTGACTCCAAAGGCCTGCTCTTCCCTCGACCCCAGGGTCCCCTTAGCATTGAAGACAGACAGGAAAAAGAGGCAGATGACATTTCATGTCCCACTTGGAAAGTCAAGGTGTAGAAAATGGAGGGGACCAGACTCCTTCACATCCTGCGCAGCGTCATCTCCTGCCGCAAGAATCACCCCACGCGCATGACTCAGTCTTTGCCCAGTAGGTTGATGATAACCTAAGAATCTGAAGACCTCACAGGGACTCTGAAAGCCCATTGAAGTAGATGCGGAAAACTCTTCCATCATGTCATCCTTTCCTCTGCCTTGGGTCACCAGCCAAGGGAGGGAGTGGCTCAGGTGTTTTCCTTTGAAAGCCCCCATGCAGATCTTCTCCCCATCCCAGAAGCCCAAGGAGTCAGCAATATCTGTGGTTCCCTGAGGTTCAGAGAGACACAGTAGCAAATGACTGTACCCAGGCCCCACTACCCACCTCCAGGGATGTATAGCTGTGGGGTGTGGTGCGCAGAGGACTTTTCCCAGAGCCTCACCCCAGATGAACAGCCAACTTCCCTTTGTTCAGCCTCCCTCAGATACCCAAACCCAGCAGCCCATGGCCTTCTCTGTCAGGAAGTCCTTCCTGATGTCTAACTTACATCTTTCCTGCTGCTGTCTATCCAGCCCTTAGCAGTGACAGGAGACCAGTCTGAGCTCTAAAGGTCAGGGAATGGGGACGAAAACAAGTACTTCCCTTCAAGCCTTGGGTAGGGAAGTAGTAATGCAAAGAAAGAAGAGTGGCTCACTCAGCCTTATTTCTCCCTGCCTGTAGCAGTAGAAATGGAGGGTAGACAACTGGAAGGACTTCCTAGCCGAGAGAAGGGAGGTACTTCTGGAATAGAATTATAAAGCGCAAAGGCTGCGCTCTTTCTGGTGGCCTCCCAGCCTGGCAGAGACCCTTCAGTGGTAGCTTCAGAAGGATAACCTGCACTTCCAGAAAAGCTCAGGGTGCCGGGATTGCTGGGACCCCTTGCAGCTCCCGCAAAAGTAAAATCCTGGTCCTGGAGCCCCCTTGTGGCCACGCAGAGGCAGGACAGGCAGTTCCGCCTCCCACCACCACACCCGTGGTTAGAGCTGGGGCCCAGGGTTGCTGATGCAGAGGACAGGGAAACCAGGGCCCCACCTTCTGTGAGAGGCCAAATCGGCAGCCCCAGCCCTGAGGGCACCTGGTCAGGAAGGAGCAGGGCCCAGAAGGAGCCCTGGAAGAGGAGACAGGCTAACCCCATTCACTTCCTAATCTGCCGCTCTCCAGCTAGTGACCCTGGGCACACCTCCCCGCAGAGCCTCAGTGACCTCATTCATTAAAAGGAAGAAAAGGCCGGCTCGGTAGCTCACACCTGTAATCTCAGCACTTTGGGAGGCGGAGGCGGGAGGATCACGAGGTCAGGAGATCGAGACCATCCTGGCTAACACAGTGAAACCCCGTCTCTACTAAAAATACAAAAATTAGCTGGGCGTGGTGGCACGTGCCTGTCCCAGCTACTCAGAAGCTGAGGCAGGAGAATTGCTTGAACCAGGGAGGCAGAGGTTGCAGTGAGCTGAGATCGTGCCACCGCACTCCAGCCTGGGAAACAGAGAGAGACTCCGTCTCAAAAAAAGGAAGTAAAACTCCCCCTGGCCCACCATTTTACCTTAAAGAAGTGTGGAAATAACCAAATGTAATGATAATGTTCTGTACGTGAACTTGAATCGTTTTTAAAACTCCTCTTCAGTCCAGGCGCCACGGCTCACACCTGTAATCCCAGCACTTTAGAAGGCCAAGACGGGCAGATCACTTGAAGTCAGGAGTTTGAGACCAGCCTGGCCAACATGGTGAAACCTCATCTCTACTAAAAATACAAAAATTAGCCATGCATACTGGTGCACACCTGTAATCCCAGCTACTTGGGAGGTTGAGGCAGGAGAATTGACTGAACCCAGGAGGAAGAGGTTGCAGTGAGCCAAGACCATGCCACTACACTCCAGCCTGGGCAATAGAGCGAGACTCCGTCTCAAAAAAAAAAAAAAAAGCAAAAAACCCTTCTTCAAATATATGGGAAGAGTTGGGCACAGTGGCTCACACCTATAATCTCAGCATTTTGGGAGACTGAAGCTGGAAGATCACTTGAGGCCAGGAGTTCAATAAAGGCTAGGCACAGTGGCTAACTCCTGTAATCCCAACACTTTGAGTGGCCAGGGTGGGAGGATTGCTTGAGCCCAAGAGTTCAAGACCAGCTTGGGCAACAACGTGAGACCTCATCTCTACAAAAAAAAAAAAAAAAACTAGGCATGGTGGGTGCACCTGTGATCCTAGCTACATGGGAGGTCAAGGCAGAAGGATCACTTGAGTCTGGGAGGTCGAGGCTGCAGTGAGTCTTAATCAAGCCACTACACTCCAGTCTGATTGACAGAGCAAAACCTGTCTAAAAAAAAATAATTAAAATAAAAACAAAGGTGTGGGCCGGGCTCAGTGGCTCACGCCTGTAATTCCAGCACTTTGGGAGGCCGAGGCAGGCAGATCATGAGGTCAGGAAATCGAGACCATCCTGGCTAACACGGTGAAACCCCGTCTCTACTAAAAATACAAAAAATTAGCCGGGCGTGGTGGCGGGCGCCTGTAGTCCTAGCTACTCAAGAGGCTGAGGCAGGAGAATGGCGTGAACCTGAGAGGCAGAGCTTGCAGTGTGAGCTGAGACCGTGCCACTGCACTCCAGCCTGGGCGACAGAGCAAGACTCCATCTCAAAAAACAAAAAACAAAAACAAAGATGTGGAGAGAGGGGTCAGGAACTGACCCACTACAGAATAATTCTGGACCTGCAGTGGAGGGTGCAGTTGGGACTGATGGGTTCTGCCCATCTCGAAACCCACCACTCCAGAGCTCCTGGAGGGAGGCACACTAGGAGCCCTTAGAAGGAAGAGCCAAAAGGTCCCCAACACAGCCCTTCAATCCTCCACCAGTTCCTACTTTCAGAAGGGTGGGCCTGGTTGGTAAGGGACCATTTAGCCAGATAGTGGGCAGCAGAGCTGGCCTGGGACCTGAGGGCATTCAGTGCAACATCAGGAAAGCCTCAGGTGTCAGTGTGCCCACCTCATAGTGTCAGTGGCTCTCCCAAGTTTGTGCACTCACCAACTCATCACACCTGCCAGCTGACCCCAGGGCCAGAGGCAGGATGGAGGCCAGAGGGGCCTTCTGGAGCTCTGGGGCAAGGGCTGAGGCAAAGGCACACCAAGACCCCCAGGCATGCCTTCACTCCATGCACAGCCACACACACGGCTGGCTCCACAGATACACCCGGCACACCCTCAGATCTCCCACACAGACCCGCCATGAGTCCCATCCTGAGAAGATGAGGGATGGTTGGAGTGGATGGTGAGGCCACAGGGCCCAGAGCAGGGACAATGGGCAAGGCCAGGGTGGTTGGGTGCCCCAGCCCATCCTTCAGCATCAGTGTGGCCCTGAGGAGCCCATGACCTCTGACCCCCTGGCAGCACTCACGAAGAGGTCAGGGGATGGGCACAAAGTCACCCTAGCAGGGGGCTGTGGGCATGTGAAAAGGGGGGACCAGGAAGAACAAGAGGATTATAAACCTGGAGAGAGACCAGTCTTTCCCCTTGGATCCACACCCTTATTCAGAACTACTCACTTTGGCTATTAGAAAGTTTTTCCAGGCATCTAGACTCAATCCTTCCTGCTGGAATTGGAGAGAATTTCTCTCTGGGAATTCATTACTCTGGATTTTTGCCTCTGTTAGAAACCAAAGAATTCTGAAGAGGAAGGAAGGGTAAGAACTAGTGATAGATGAGAAGAAGGGAGCAGGAGGCCAGGGGAGCCAGGAACAGCAGTGAGTCAGAGGCAATATCCGCGGCGCTCTCTCCTCCCCACCGACAAGGGGAGACCTGGGAATATGGACTCTCCTTGGAGAAGAAACTTGGGACAGACGACAGGGAGGACTTCTCAGAAAAGAGTTGATAAGCACCTTCTCTGGAGATTAGAGGGAGAGAGAAGAGAGGAAGAGGTAGGTAAGAGGGCAGGAGATGGAAAAACAAAGTGTCTTGTCCGTCAAGAGAAGAGAAACCAACACAGAGAAAGTGGAGAAAAAAGCTACAGACCTGCAGTGGTGGGGACCTAATATTTTAAAAGCTTAGGATTGGCCGGGCGCGGTGGCTCACGCCTGTAATCCCAGCACTTTGGGAGGCCGAGGCAGGCGGATCACCTGAGGTCAGAAGTTTGAGACCAGCCTGGTCAACATAAGGACTCCCCATCTCTACTGAAAATACAAAAATTAGCTGGGCATGGTGGCAGGCACCTCTAATCCCCGTGACTCAGGAGGCTGAGGCAGAGGAATTGCTTGAATCCAGGAGGCAGAAGTTGCAGTGAGCTGAGATCGCGCCATTGTACTCCAGGTTAGGTGACAAGCGCAAAACTCCAGCTCAAAAAATAAAAATAAATAAATAAATGAAAATTAAAAATAAATAAATAAAAAGCTCAGGGTTGTTCCACTTACCTTTCTGGGCTTCAGTTTCCTTCCCACAATGGGGATAATAAGTGCCTGTCTGGAGTCTAAGTGAACGCTGCTCAGTGCCTAGCACTATAAAAACTCAAGCACAGCGGCTTCCCCCAGACTGCAGTCTGGCAGAGCAGGAAGGACCCTGGGTGCCCCCTTAGCCTTCAGGAGGGGTTGTAGGAGGTCCTCCAGCCTTCCGCCTCCACTACCCATCACCTGGCTGCCCATTAGAATCAGGCAGGGCTTAGAGGAACAAATGCTAGGTACTGACCCCAGGACCTCAGAGCACTTAGATCAGAGGGGCTGAGGAATCAGAATTGTAATGTTCCCAGGTGCTTCTAAGTCGTCTCCTGAGAACTCCTGGCTTAGCCTCATGCCGTCATATTTCAAAGAAGAGAAATGAGGCCAGGAGAGGCAGAGAGAGCAACCTGCCCAGCTCACCATCTACAGACCGGACCCCCCATGTGCGGGAGGGGGTTAGTTAGAGAGGGCAGGGAGGCATCTCACTCCGCCTCCATGTCTCCTCAGCTCCTGACTCCAGAAAACGGTCTGTCTGGCCTTTCCTCTGTGTCTGGTACTGCTGAGACCTCCTTCCCACTCTCTGGCCCATGGACAGAGCCCTCCTCTTTCAGTCACCAAGACCTGAGGTGGGCTCAAGCTCTGATGGCCATCAGAGCACCTCACACACGGGCAGGGCTCAGTAGGCATTTGTGGTATGAACAATTATCGGGCCTCCACCTGGGGCGGGGGGTGGGGAGCAGGAACTTTCCTAGAGTACCCAGGAAAAGGCCAGAAAGAGAGCTGCTTGCTCGTATTTTCTCCAGTCTGAGTCCCAGCTGAGAGCTGGGATATCTTCATTCCCAGTTCTTCCTCAGCCAGCTGAGCCCCACCCGGGGCCAGGAGAGCCGCAGGACCCGGCTTTGCATGCCTGCTCTGTGGTGTGGTTGCCCTGGTGAGCGAATTGAGGAGCAGCTCATTCTCCAGGTAAATGTGAGGCCAGCAGACCTCCCAGAAGGACAGACGGTGTCATTGGCGTGAAAAGACCAAGGGTTGTGAACCCTCCACGGCACTCCCAGCCGAAAGCCAGGAGAGAGGCTAATCTGAATGCTGCCGCTGAATGCAGGGATGAGGTTCTAGAGGCCCCCATCCAGTCTGGCTCCTGCAGAAGGTCCATCCCCACAGCCTGGATGAGACCCACTTTCCTGCTCTAGGACCTCTCAGACAGGGAGGTCCCCTCTGTCAGCCTCTGGGTGTTGTCTCCCCTAAAGGTCTGCTGAAGAAAGCCAGGCAGAGGTCATGGGAAGGTCGGACGGAGCTGGAGAAAGGGAGAGTGGAGCTGGCCACGCAAGCTGGTCAATGACTATTCAAAATCCCACCCGTGACTCTGAGTCCTGGAGGGCTGGGAACAGAGTCAACCAGAGAACAGAGATGAGATGAAATGCTAGGGCTGGGAGAGTAGAGACAGCAAGAAGCAGAGGAGGTGGGGAAGAAGGAGGGAGAACCCCAGACAAACAGGATGGGGCCAACAAAAGGAGGGCAGCCTTCTCGCAGGTGCCTCAATTTCCCCTTTGAAGCTATTGCCCATAACAATGGTTTGTCATCCAGCCTCTCGTGGGAGCCCTTAGGCCTCCCACTTCCCAGCATCCGGACCTCCCTGTGGATACCTGGAACACCCAAGGCCCTTTCAGGAGGAGTGCAGAGCTTGACTGGGAGTCAGCAATCTGGGTTTCAGTTTTGTACCTACTAATGAGCTTTGTGACTTTGAAAAAGGACCCACTCCCACCAGGGCCTTGTGTTTTCCTTCTGTTAGAAATTGGGAGCACACTTCAAAGCCTTTAAAGTCATGTCCGCCCGCTGCCCTCTAAGAGAACATAATGCCAAGTGCTTAGAGATGGTCTAAGGTTGTGAGGGAGGGAACAGAGGGGATGGAACAAGGCTAAACCGAGAATCTGAGCTCCTAGGATCCTCTTGTTTTGCAGATGGGGACACTGAAGTCCAGAGAAAGCCCATTGTATGAGGACTAGAAGAAGCTATAGACCCTTAGTGCTCAAAGCACCATCCGGGCACCAGCAGCATCCACACCTCTTGGAGGAGCTTACAGAAATGCAGCGTCTCCCGTGGCTCACGCCTGTAATTCCAGCACTTTGAGAGGCCGAGGAGGGCGGATCATGAGGTCAGGAGTTCGAGACCAGCCTGGCCAAGATGGTGAGACCTCATCTCTACTGAAAATACAAAAATTAGCTGGGCGTGGTGGCGCACCCTTGTAATCCCAGCTACTCGGGAAGCTGAGGCAGGAGAATCACTTGAACCCGGGAGGCGGAGGATGCAGTGAGCTGAGATCACGCCACTGCACTCCAGCCTCAGTGACAAGAGCGAGACTCCATCTCAAAAAAAAAAAAAAAAAGGAGGCCGGGCACGGTGGCTCAAGCCTGTAATCCCAGCACTTTGGGAGACCGAGGCGGGCGGATCACGAGGTCAGGAGATCAAGACCATCCTGGCTAACACAGTAAAACCCCATCTCTACTAAAAATACAAAAAATTAGCTGGGCATGGTGGCAGGCGCCTGTAGTCCCAGCTACTCGGGAGGCTGAGGCAGGAGAATGGCGTGAACCCAGGAGGCGGAGGTTGCAATGAGCCGAGATCACACCACTGCACTCCAGCCCGAGAGACAGAGCAAGACTCCGTCTCAAAAAAAAGGGAAAGGAAGAAGGAAATGCAGCATCTCAGGCCCTGCCCCCAGACCTACTGAGTTAGAGTCTGCATTTTGACAAGTCCTAAGGTGATGTAAAGTTTGAGAGCACCAGACCAGTGGATGATTAAATGCATGGGTTTACCATAGAGCCCCCCAGAGCTCTGATAGAGACCTGGCCCTTCTGCTTACTAGCTGAGCTTCTGTTCATTTGTCTGCAAAGTGAAGATAAAACATATGCCACAGGGTTATTGTGAGCAGTCAAGATCAAATGAGAAGTGCTGGGCACATGCTGAGCATTCTACAAGCAGCCAGAGGTGGTTACTGGGGGTATGGCTAGCACCATCACATGGGATCCATCCTGCTTAGTACTTGTCGCTGGGTTGGGACAGCCTGGTTGCCTGCTGGCTGTGCAGTCTTGGGCAAGGTCCTCGACCTTTCTGTGCCTCAATTTCCTCATGGATACAATGAGAATAGCCAGAGTGCCTCCCTTGAAAGATTGATGCGGGATTAAGTAATTAAATGATCTGATGCATGGCAATGACTACTCTACAAAGGTTGACCACGGTAGTAATCACAGCAGCTTTCACTATCATTTACAAGAGCCCCCGTCTCCAGACACCTAGATTCTAGGGAAGGAGGTGAATATCCTTCATTCAGCTGGTCAGTTGGGCCACGAAGAAGAGGCTGGTGCAGAGACAAGGAAGCCAGAGAAGGGGAGGACAAGGCCTCTTCCAGGAGTTAGCCTCAGCAGTGGGGGTCAGAGGAAGCAGGCACTTGTTCTGAGACCTGGGTTTCTGTATGGCACAGCAGACACACCCACTTCTCATGGACTCACAGACACACACCAGTAAGAGCGGTGCAGTAAGCGTCTGAAAGCTCGGCCACAAGCTCACCGTGCAAGCCTGAACAAGCACGTTGCCCTCCCTGGGCCTTGGCCTCCCCAGCTGAAGATAAGGGGATTGGCCCATTAGACAATCTCTAAGTCCTTTTGGGCCACAGGACGCTGATTTGGTGGTCCTGGTACGTTCTAAAACACACAACTGCCCCGTACATGTCACAACATGGGTAACAAGGCAAGACACCCCTTCCCCACCTCATCCTCACACATGGAAGCGCAGGGACAGGAGCGAGGCACCTGGAAATTAACCTAGACACACAACCACTGGGCCCTTCCCATCGCTGTCTTCGGCCTTCAGCAGGGCCACGTGAGCGCACACCCCTTCCTGGAGGTCACAGTCCGGGCATCTGCTTCCCCCTGCTGGCCACAGAAGGGATGGCAGCCTGATTCTGCAAAGCTAGTCCGGGGCCCTGCCTGGTGGGAGGTGGGATGTCCAGCATTCATCCTGTCCTTAGAGTCGCACCACCAGCCGCCTCCTGGACCCAAGTGAAGGTCGTGAGAAGGAATAAGTAGAGGAAAGCCCACCAGCTGACCCAGATCCCTCTGCAGGGAAGAGAAACTGGAATAAACAGACACACTGATATTTATTACATTAACAGACAATTAGATCGTATTTAATATGAGTCAGGCACTGTCCTAAGTGCTTTACAGATCTTACCTCATCTAGCCTCTGAGATAAGTGCCTCATTATTCCCCATTTTACAGATGAGGGGGAATAAGGCAGAGGAGCCCCAAAGTTACACGGCGAACAGATTCAAGCGGGTGCTGCACCACCTGCCAGAGAGGAAGGGGCCAAGAGAGACCAAGCAGGGGTGGAGACACTTAGACACAGCTCCAGAAACATGATAGAAGTCTCTAGAAGAGAGGAGGAAGACGGGGGGAGAAGTGGGAGCAAAGGAGGTGGGAGAAGGGGAAAGGAGAGGGCAGCAGGATGGCTGGGAAGAGGGAGGGAAGGGAGGTGGGCTCCCTTTTGACCCCAGGCCCCAAAGATGCTATCAGGCCAGACCCACCGGAAAATCCTTCCTAGATCCCTCCACATTCCAGCTCTGCTGGGCTGGTTTTACAGCCTCATGGTGCAGCCGGACACTGTTTATGGCAGCCCCATTCTCTGCCCCTTGTTTCCAGGCCCCAAAGGCATCTGGCCAGGCTGGGGGAGGCTTGTGGAGGCAGGGGTCCCCCGCCCAGCTTCCCAGCCCCTCCTTTGAAGCCTGCTGGGTGCCGGAAGGAGAGGGCTGCCTGGGCGCCACAAGGGCCCCTTCCAGGCTCCTTATATCGAGACTGGGAGGGAGGGGGCCAACTCCCTCAGGCATGGGCCACCTCGAAAGGACCACTGAATCCCACCTCTGCCAGTTCCTGGTTGTGTGATCTTGGGCACATGATTTAGCATGATTTTACCTTCCTCGGCCTCAATTTACCCTTCTGTAAAATGGACATAATAGTTCCTCATGGTTATTTTGATAATTTAACATATATATATACACACACACACACACACACACCACACACATACACACACACACACACACACATATATATATAATTTTTTTTTCAGATGGCATCTCGCTCTTTTGCCCAGGCTGGAGTGCAGTGGCCCAATCTTGGCTCACTGCAACCTCTGCTTCCCGGGTTCAAGCGATTCTCCTGCCTCAGCTTCCCGAGTAGCTGGGATTATAGGCACGCACCACCATGCCCAGCTAATTTTTGTATTTTTAGGGGTTTCATCATGTTGGCCAGGCTGGTCTCAAATGCCTGACCTCCTGATCTACCTGCCTTGGCCTCCCAAAGTCCTGGGATTACAGGCGTGAGCCACCGTGTCCGGCTGAGAATTTGATGTGTTATATAAAGTGCCTGCCTCAAATTGTAGCTGATATTGTGCCAGGCACGGTGGCTCACGCCTGTAATTGCAGCACTTTGGGAGGCCAAGGCAGGTGGATCACCTAAGGTCAGGAGTTCGAGACCAGCCAGGCCAACATGGTGAAACCCCATCTCTTCTAAACATACAAAAATTAGCCAGGCATGTTGGTGGGCGCCTATAGTCCCAGCTACTCGGGAGACTAAGGCAGGAGAATTGCTTGAACCCAGGAGGCGGAGGTTGCAGTGAGCCAAGATTGCACCACTGCACTCCAGCCCAGGCAACCGAGCGAGACTCCATTTCACACACACACAAAAAAAGTAGCTGATACTATTAGCTATTACAGAGTTTGTAAATAAGGCTAAAAACTAGAGATTCCCACCCCACTTATTGGTCCTAGAAATTTTTTGCTTATCCTGCTCCTAAGGCAGTCCCTAGGCTGCAAGTGTCGTCTGTCCCACCTCTCAGTAGGGTGGTCCCACTCCAGGCCTCTCGACCTCCCAACCCTTCTGCATGGTTTTGTGTGTGTGTTGCTCTCTGCTGGCAATGGGAAGAACTACACACTCTTCTCCCCTCTGCAGCCTGGAAAGCTGAGGCTTTGGACCAAGTGGAGAAGAGGTACCACTGTGAAATCCATAAAAGAACCATAGACAATAGGCCCCAGAGAGGTTTTGGAGTAGGAGTCAGGAACTAGAGTGCCTGGGTTTTGTGTGTGTGTGTGTTTTGTTTTTGTTGTTGTTGTTGTTGTTGCTGTTTTGGAGACGGAGTTTCACTGTCGCTCAGGCTGGAGTGCAGCAGCACGATCTCAGCTCACTGCAACCTCTGCCTCCGGGGTTCAAGCCATTCTCCTGCCTCAGCCTCCCAAGTAGCTGGGATTACAGGCACGTGCCACCACACCAGGCTAATTATTGTATTTTTAGTAGAGACAGGTTTCACCATGTTGGCCAGCCTAGTCTCGAACTCCTGACCTCAAGTGATCTACCAGCCTCGGCCTGCAAAAGTGCTGGAATTGATTATAGGAGTGAGCCACTGTGCCTGGCCATAGAGTGCCTGTGTTCTAAGGAAAGGATGAATGGAAGAGGAAAGATGAAGGGAAGATCCTAAGAAGGGCTTAGCAGGGATGCAGGGTAGGGTTACCTCAGGGGAAAGGAGCAAGAGAAAATAGAAGACATCTCCTTTCCAGAGGTGTCCTAGCCTGAGAAATAGTGGGGAGGGGGAGGACATGGAGCTGGAGAAATATCTGGGATGCCCCTAGAGACATACAGAAAGGAGGGCCAGGCCGGGCGCGGTGGCTCACGCCTGTAATCCCAGCACTTTGGGAGGCCAACGCGGGTGGATCACAAGCTCAGGAGATCGAGACCATCTTGGCTAACACGGTGAAACCCCGTCTCTACTAAAAAATACAAAAAATTAGCTGGGCGTGGTGGTGGGCACTTGCAGTCCCAGCTACTCAGGAGGCCGAGGCAGGAGAATGGCGTGAACCCAGGAGGCAGGGCTTGCAGTGAGCCAAGATCGCGCCACTGCACTCCAGCCTGGGCGACAATACGAGACTCTCCGTCTCAAAAAAAAAAAGAAAGAAAGAAAGAAAAAGAAAGCAGGGCCACCAGGGATGGGAGGAAGACGCCCTCCACACATGCACTGAGGGCGAGAAGAGGTTAATTGAGTCTGTCTGCAGACAAGATAAGGCTCCAACAGAGCTGGAGCTGGTTCCCTGGAGTGTCTTCTAGATAACGCTCAGAACCTGGCTGAAGATCAACAACTCCCAGGGAGACTCTGGAGGGAAGAGCAAGAAATCTGAGCCACTCTCACTCCACCTTCTCTACGCCCCCATCCCTTACAGAGGGAGGTGGAAGTCAGAGAGGAAGAACTTGTGAGCGCAGCTGCGCTACCCTAAGGTGCTGAGAATCCACAGCTCTTTCCATCCTCCATTCTTCCCTCCCCAGTGCCCATCAGGTGCTTACTCAGAGTGGGTGCTGGGTGATTTCATAAGAGGGTAAGTCAATCTCAAGGGACTTTGGATGCTAGCCCTTTCCCCAGAGCCATTAGCAAGTCCCCGAGTGATGTCAAGGGCGCCGGGCTATGGTCTTCTCTTTCAGGACGGGCCCTCCATGAGGTCTGCTCTCCCCGTTCCACTCATTTTCCCACCAACCGCTCCCTCCCCATACCACCACCCTCCCCAGCCACCAAGAATTCCAAACAAGAGGCTGGGTTCCAGGCCCCATGTTTATCTCATGGCAGGCTCTGTCATGTCAGGAGCTGCCCCTGAGTCTGACCCCCTGCCCTGCCCCCAGAGCTCTGCTGAGAGGATACACTGAACAGGGATGCCCAGTGGACAGGCCCTGCAAGGACTGGGGCCTGAGGAGCGTGGAGATTCCATATTCTCACAGCAGCCTGAGCCCCAAACAGGTGGCACCGGGCATGTGAGGGCCTCTTCCCTGGCCAATTTATGCAAGTGCTTCTCAGGACCTAGGGGCCACCTCCAGTTCCTTCCTCTTCCTAGGTATCTTTCTATTTCTCCACAGCCTCAATTTGACTGGTCATTTGATGTAAGACCCAGGAGATGGAGCTACCACGGCCACCCCTCCGCCCCTCCTTAGCCCAACCATCTCCTGGAGTTGCAGGACCCAGGTTCTCAAATCCAGGCCTTCCCCTTCCCCTGTGCCCTCTCAGAGTGGGGTCTTGGGGAAGAGCCTGCAAAGGGGGCACCAAGAGGAGGCATAAACAAACAGTGCATGGGAGAGGAACTGGAGATACAAAAATAAAACTGACCTCAAGCAGGTCATAAACAAAGCAGGACCCACTGTAAATAAAGGGTGAAATTTACCATAAACAGAAAGTAAAAGGGGCTATGAGCAGAGGGCCTCAGGGGGCTTAAAAGCATGATCAGTGACCCTCCCCAAGTGAGCAGGGGAAGGAAGGGAACCTGGGAGCACCTGGCCCAGGGAAAAGGAGGTCTGGGGGAAGGGGCACCTTGAGAGACAGGAGCTTACTGTTATCCAAAGGGATACCACACAGGGATATGAGTTGATGGGATCTCCAAACAGCAGGAGGCATGGAGGTGGGACTTGCAGAATGATTTCCTGGTGTCAAGGGCAAGTGTAACCTGCCATCACTTCACCATCTCTTTTTATCCTCACTCCCCTCCTTCCAACCCTACAGGGCAGTAGACAGAGTCTTGGGAAATAGCTGAAGGAGAAAGATTCTGAAGGTGGAGCCCACTCCAGATCTCCGAAGAGAGAAGGTCCTGAGTAGGATGGGGAGTGTGGAAAAGAAAGCCTGGAAGGGAACACCACCCATCCCAGCAAGACAAAAACATGAAGTCAGTTCAAAGGTAAAGAGCCGGTTCTACTTTTCCTCCTTCCCTCTTCCCCTTATTTCCTGTCTTGCCTTGCACTTCCTCCTGTCTCTGTTCTCAGCCTCCTCTATTTTTCCTTGCTTCTGGTGGCATCTCTACCTTCCAAAACATCAGGTTCAAAGGCAACATTTTTAGTGAATCCCAGCATTGCTCTCTCATATCAAATGACCAAATTGAGGCTGTGAAGACATCTGGCACATTTAGGAATTGCTTCTGTCTCAGTCTCACCCTGGTACACACACACGCACACTCACACACATTCACACACTCTCACACGCACACTCACACACATTCACACACTCTCACACACACGCTCACACACATTCAGGCACTCACACTCACACACACACTCACATACACACATTCACACACCCAACACACACACACTCACACATTCACACACACCACACACTCACATACATACACTTGCACACACACACACTCACAAGTGCACGTTCTCTTCACTTTCCTTTCATCTCCATGTACACGTCCCTGCCTCCATGTCCTCCATCCTTCTGAACTCTGGAAGTCAAGAGGGGAAGGGTGAAATTGATGTCTGCCTTTGCAAAAGGATCCAGGTAGATCCCATTCTGTTCCTAATCTCTAAGCATGGGTGTGAGGCTGAGGGAAGAGATGGAGCCCATAAATCCTCCGAAATCTTCCTAGGACCAAGAGAAGGTCCATACATTGCCAGACCTTAAAATCATAACTTGCTCCACCACTGTCGTCCCCCACCCCCAACCACATAATTACTATTCATAGTGCACAACTGGGTGATTAATTACCTGATTAATAATTACTCAGGCTAATAAAATAATTAATTAATTTGGCAAGCCATTATTTATCTGTTCATCCTCAGCCTGAAACTCTACAACTAGGAGTTTAGGAATCTCCCCTCCAGGCTCTTTCAGAAATATGATCATTAGTGTGGGCTGGGAAGGGTGGGGGATGAACTTCTCCATCCTGAGACCCTCCCAAGGTAGGAAAGGGCCTGAGGGCTTTCTGAGAATGCAGGCTGGAAAGAATGAAACAAAAATGACCAGGCAACCTCAAGCCCAGGAAAACAGCTGACCAGGGAGGCCAGGGACATTGGGGTAGGGGAGCATAACAGGGAGCTTGAGGGGGTGCATATGAGCACCCAGGTTTGGGGAATTCTTAGATGTATTCTCCCCAGCAAATGATTGATGACATCATTTTCAACAAATGATCTTTATCTCGCCTCTTGTCTCCCAAATTTATGATTTTGCCCCCAAGCCCCAGGCTAGACAAGCAAGGACTAGGTAAATTCTGGGGTGGGGAGGCTGACTTGGAGTGGGGTCCAAGAATCAGTGGGGAATCTTTGGGACTGTGCAGAGGGGAGAAGCCTCCCCTACCATCGGTTTCTGAGCTCTTAAGAAATAAACCTCTGGATCAGACTTAAATTTAGGTTCCTAGAACCCAGAGGGTCTGGAGTACCTGCCCCCTAGCAGGGAAGGGAGCAAACAGCAAGGAGAAAGAAAGGATGGCTGTTCTCCTGGAAAGAAACGAGGGAAGCAGAGGCTCACCCCAGGAGTGAGGGAATGAGTCAACTGTCTTGTTCAGTCAGTTTTTGAACAGGCAGAGGCATTTCTGCCATGTTCTAGGCCCAGGGGCAGACATGAGACACCACTTCTTCCAATCTGGGGCTGAGGCACCAGTGGGTCCTTGGCCAAGCAGCTCTAGATTGGATTCCCAGTATGTACCAGGATGGATAAGAATCAGACTTGGACCTAGCGATGCTCAACTTCTAGTGGTGGTGGTGGGGGTGGGGCGGGGAACCAATTTGTGAACAGATAATGCCCCAGCATAAATGTCATAAAAAAGAAGTGAGTACAAAGAAGTCCAGGGGGGCACAGAAACATGCTTCCTGGGGGTGTTAGAGAAAAGAATGCCCAGCAAGGGCATATTTGAACTAGGCCTTGAGGAATGAGTAGAAATTTACCAAATAAAGACCAAAATCCAGGATGTGATTAGCTAGGCACAGTGGAGCACATCTGTAGTCCTAGCTACTAGGAAGACTGAGGCAGGAGGATGGCTTGAGACCCAGAGGTTGAGGCTGCATTGAGCTGAGATCACACCACTGCACTCCAGCCTGAGTGACAGATCAAGACCCTGTCAAAAAAGGAAAGAGGAAAGGAAAGGAAAGGAAAGGAAAGGAAAGGAAAGGAAAGGAAAGGAAAAGGAAAGGGAGCAGGATGTGTTTGGAGAATTTCGAGTAGGCAAAGAGGTGATCTGATGAGATCAGAGGCTTAGATTTGGCCATAGAAGATGGAGATGAGCTAAGAAGGAGTCTGGACCTTTTTTCTCCTAGGCAATGGGGATCTACTGGAGATTAAAGTAAAATAGTGACCTACACTGATTTGTGTTTTTTTGTTATTGCTTTTATTTTGTTTTGTTTGAGACGGAGTCTGGCTCTGTCACCCAGGCTGAAGTGCAATGGTGCCATCTCGGCTCCTTGCAACCTCCGCCTCCCAGGTTCAAGCAATTCTCCTGCCTCAGCTTCCCGAGTAGCTGGGATTACAGGCGCAGGCCAGCATGCCCAGCTAACTTGTATTTTTAGTAGGGACAGCGTTTCACCATGTTGACAGGCCGGTCTTGTACTCCTGACCTCAAGTGATCCGCCCACCTCCGCCTCCCAGAGTGCTAGGATTTGAGCCACCGCGCCCAGCCAATTTGTGTTTTAGAAAGATAATTTTGGTAAGTGGAGAGGAGAGACAGTAGGCAGGGGGTCCAATGAGAAGGCTGGAACATGCCCAAGCTAAGACATCCTTGAAGGACTGACAGGCTGGGACGAGACAGTGGCCAGGGAGCTGGGAGCAGGCAGGCTGAATTTTAAACCTCCATAATCTGGATATAAAGATACCCTGGCCGGACGTGGTGGCTCACGCCTGTAATCCCAGCACTTTGGGGAGGCCGAGGTGGGGGGATCACGAAGTCAGGAGATCAAGACCATCCTGGCTAACACGGTGAAACTCCGTCTCTACTAAGAATACAAAAAAAATTAGCCGGGCGTGGTGACGGACACCTGTAGTCCCAGCTACTGGGGAGGCTGAGGCAGGAGAATGGCATGAACCCGGAAGGCGGAGCTTGCAGTCAGCTGAGATCGTGCCACCGCACTCCAGCCCGTGAGACACAGCGAGACTCCATCTCAAAAAAAAAAAAAAAGATACCCTAAGCATGACGCTGCTGGGGGATTATTCTCATCATCCTTCCCAGTGGAGCTTGAGTGTGGAGCTGAGCTGGGCAGGAAACCTGGTACTTGGATTCACCTTTTGAGGGATGGAGAGGCGCTCCCTTCTCCACAAGGAGTTGAAGCGTGGAGATAGAGCCAGGCGTGGCTGGGAGTTCCAGGGTCCGGGATGCAGGAGGCTTCTGCAGGAGAGGCGTGGCCAAGAGACCCTGAATAAGCAGAACCCCGCCCATTTTGTGGCCACAGAAGACAGGCAGCGCGATAGTGTCCCTGTTGGCCCGCAGAGGGCGCAACAGGAGGCGGGCCGCACCCAAAGAGGGCTGTGCCCGAGCCAGCCTGGGCGCCCTCTGCCGGGCAGCCCCGACTCGGGGCTCCCACAGCGAGGTCTTCGGTCCCGTGTTTCTGCGCCAGGGTCCAGGCCCACTGGCCTGTACCCAGAATCCTCCAGGGAACTGGGATCCCGCCCTGGAGAATGAGATCCTGGGTCTAGGTTAGCCAGTTCTGGGGACCACCCCTCGCATTCTTGGGTTCCCTCTCTGGCATCTGACAGCTAGCTCTCCCTAGCTGGCCCTCTTGCCTACCGTCTCCAGCTTTTGCTTGACTGTAAAATCAAGAGACGCGGACCTAGCCCCTCCAAGAGATTCAACCTGTGTGAATGTGGGTGTACCCACCCCTGAGCACCCGGGTGTCTGCATGGCCTGCATTTGCATAAAACAAAATGCTTTCCCTTTCCTTATTTCAGGCACATAGTCCTTTAAATAGCCTAAGAAGGCCGGGCGCGGTGGCTCATGCCTGTAATCCCAGCACTTTGGGAGCCCGGGATGGGTAGATCACCTGAGGTCAGGAGTTTGAGACCAGTCTGGCCAACATGGTGAAACCCCTGTCTCTACTAAAAATACAAAAATTGGCTGGGCGTGGTGGCACACACCTGTAATCCCAGCTACTTGGGAGGCTGAGGCAGGAGGATCGCTTGAACCTGGGAGGCAGAGGTTGCGGTGAGCCGAGACGAGCCATTGCACTCCAGCCTGGACTACAAGAGCAAAACTCTGTCTCAAAAAAAAAAAAAAAAGCCCAAGAAGTGAGCAAGACAGAAGTATCCATTTCACGGATGAGCACATGGGGCTTCAAATCGAGGTCACACGACCAGAACAGTGCAAGATTTAAACCAGGCCTCCACCCAAAACTTTATTTGGTATCCCTACTATGTGCTAATCAAGGTGTGGTTCCTGCTCACCCAAGTCACCCAGAGAAACAAAGTAGAAGAGCCATAGGATTTCTGACCAGGCTGGAGAGAGCAGGGCAAGCTTCCCAGAGGAGCCTTTTCTAGGGTTGCAGGGAGGACATTTCAGGAGCGGCCCTGAATGCGCCAAAGCTAGGGGATGGGACTGGCGAGTTGCCACGGGAGCCTGTGTGAGGGTCTTCGAGGAGGTCACCGGGTGCAGCCCGAGGCTACGGTTCATCCAAACACACCTCGCCCCATCCGGCTGGGGAAGGACTTCCTGCAAGCCCTGGGTGGGGGCGTGTGGCAGGGCCACCCAGGTGTCCTTCCAGGTGGGCAGTGAGCGTGAGAGCACCTGGTCAGGAACCTCCCACCTCTCGGGTCCTGCAGCCGCTTCCTTGGGGGAAGGGCAGCCGACTTCACCTAAGCTTCCACCCACTGCATCTAACCCTTAACTGTATCTCCCGCCCCCACCACCCCTGACGGGTTCCCATTATAAGACGGTTTCAGGTAACTCACCTCCCACCCCAGGAATGACGTCATCACCTCTTCACCCTCTGCCCCCATGTCTAACTCCAAGGGGGAAGTCCTTCCTGGGGTCCGACCGCCGTTCCTCCTGCTGCAGCTTCAGCTAAACCTAACAAGTTCTGCCCTCACAGGAGAAAGGGGCTGCCTTAACTTTCCTTCTCTGAGCTAAACAATCCAAATCTCCAGCCCCTTTTCCACGCTCACATCCCATTTCCCCATTCTAACAAGGCTTCCCTTTAGGGGCCTGGATCTTCCGTTTTTCCCGCCTTCCGACGTCAGATCAATCCACGACAGCTTTCTGATTAGCTAACCCCTCCCTTCTAATTGCCCCGTCACTTCAGGACCTCCCCTGCTGTATCAACATGTAAGTCCCACAGATGGCCTCAGTTTCCCTCCTAGGCAGTTGAGCCGCCTCTTGGCACCCTCTTGCTTTGGGAGGAGGGGTGTCCTGCTCAACTCACCCGAGTCGTCTCCTCCCTTCCCAAGCTTCTGAACAGGACACCGCCACATTGTCATTCATCTGAAAAGCATTTATTGAGCGCCTACTGTATGTCTGGCCCGAATTCTTGTCTCGGCTCACAGTCCTCTGGTTGCTCCATAGGCTTAGGTGAAGGAGCAGGAGATCCTGAAATACCAATCTCCCGTCTGGAGCGTGGGGTGAGAGAGCTGAAGTCGTCTGCGACTGAATGAAGCCACCGAGGAGGGGTGGGGAGGTGGGACGCCTGCAGGTCTCCGCGCTCGCAAACCGTGGAGAGGAAGCCTCGCTAGGCGCCCCACCCTCCCAGCGCTCAAACCTAACGCCGGATTTCCCATTCTTAGCGCAAGGAAGACCCCTTGTGGCCATTGAGGGAAGAGTCGGCAAGGGGAAAAAAAAAACAGAAAAGAAAAAGGCCAGAGCCGGGAGATGACAGCCCAGACTCCCTTTCAGTTCGTGCCTTGGATAGGGACTTATTCTTTGGTCCTTGGGTGGGGGAGAGGGGGCGGAAGTTGATGCCCAGGCCCCACTCCCACACCCTCAGAACCCAACCTTTGGGACTTTGGGAATAGTCTTCTCACTAAACCACCCGGAAAAATAAAACAGAAACAATAGCAAGTGTGGCTATGGTTAGACTTCTGGAGGGACTTCTCAAGAAGCGGATGGGAGGCAGAAGGACGGGTCACAATGAAGAGATAAAATAAATCAGATCTTCCGGACGACCCCTTCCCTGGCTGTGGGGAGGGGTAATTATGGGAGACCGGGTCGGGTGTGGGATCATCTACCCACCCTGAGGCTCATTCCCGCTCGTAGTGAAGGAAGGACGCTCTGACCAACAGGGGCTCAGGTATTCTGAGTGCCAGGGCCCTTCCCCCTGCACGCATCTTACGCAGGATGGGGCTGAGGGCGTGGGGGAACAAGGTCATTGAGGACATGGAGGGAACCCACGTTTGTCCCAATAGATTGTCACGGTCCTGAGATGGGACGGTCAGGACAGGGAAGATGCATTTGTTCCCCCTGCATCCCCTCCCGCACTGCGTCTGAACTCCTCTGGGAGCGGAAGAACAGTAGCAATCATGTGCCGCTTCCCCCACCCTTTGACTCCGCTCGCAACTTAGCCCAGGCCGGGCAGCACGGATTTGCGTACATTTGCATACCCAGCTGCGCACAACTGCATTCGGCTTTGGGCCATATATTCGCGGCTGGCGCCTCCGGGCGAGCAGGCCCCACGCTAGGCAGGCGTTCTCCCTGCGCGTCTCCGCCGCGGCTGTTCACTCCCCGGGTACTGGCGCGTTCTCACCCCTCCCTGAGTGAGTAACCGCGGGAGCGCGGCTCCCCCGGCTCGCGCCACCTTCCGGCACGTCTGTCTCGCACTGGCGCAGGCCAAGCCTGCAATCTCAGATTCTGGTTCCTCCATTTCTCTTGGATTCGACTTGGTCAGTGTCTCCTGAATGCGCTCATCCTTACCTGACGCCTTGGATCAGGGGCTTCTGGTGGGATTTTCCTGGTGCATAGCTTCCTAGGTGGTAGTCCTGCCTCTGGGGTTACCTTGCTAAAAAAATTGGTCTAATGGAGGTCAACAGCTGAAAACTCTGGACTCCCAGGCTTGCAGAATAAAGCTTATATTGTTCACCCTTGCCAAAGAAAGCCCCTCACATTCTGTCAGCATCCCCCTTCTCTAGCCTTATCTTCTGCATCATGGCCAGACTCAGGCACACAACAGCCAGCGCTTCAGTTACACAAAACTGCTCTGAGGGTCCCTAAGCTCCTCATGAGCTCTCTCACTCTGCCTGGACTTACCTGCACCTTGCTTCCACCTCGACTGCTCTTCTGTCCTCTTGTCTGCTTGACAGACACATTCTTTGAAAATCAATGCTCAGATATGCTTTCCTTTGGAAAGACCTCCGCGATTCCCCATGGCAATTGATAATGATATCTATGAGCACTTACTGCAAAAACATTTGGTCAGTTGCACTTACTAAATTGTGAACTCTCTCACTTAAGACAGAGAACATGTCTGTTCTTTGCTGTATCCCACTTCTGGGCACAAAGTCTGAAGCCCAGGAGATACTCAAATACTGAATAAATGAGTGAGGCCTTGATTATTTCAGGCACACATAGATACCCAGGGCTCTGGTGATCCCAAGTAGCGTCGTTTACATGTCATCTGCGAGCCCATGGGAGAGCCCCTCCTCTTGGTACTTTTTGGGTCCTTACGCATCTTGGCCCAAGATTGTGAGAGGTGAGAAACCAGGGGGATTATGAGTGGAGAGCGGATGCCGTGAAAAAGCACTGGACTCCGAGCCAAGAGACTGAGGTTCAAACTCTGGCACTGCATGATGTTGGAGAAGTAACTGCCTCCCTCGAAGGCTGTTTCCTCACCTTAAAATGGGAATAACAGTGACTACTTAATAGGGACTTTGTAATAATGGAGTGAGAATAGTACATAAAATGCTTACTACATGTCTTGAGATTCCAGACAGATGACATGAGGTTCCATCTCACTCCCTTGCCCCGGGAAGATGAGCACTAACAATCCAGGCCAAGAGGCTTAAGGAATTTTACCAGCATGCATTCTGCAAGAAAGTATGAGACAGCAAGAATTCATCCTGTAGGATGGGGTTCACACCGGTTCGTCGGCTGAGCATGATTCTCAGTGCTATTCCCACAGTGGCTACCAGGGGGCAGCACAAACCCCCCCAAATCACCTCAGGCTGCCTAAAGGGGCTCGAAGCAAGGACCCTTCTGGACTTTCCTCTGAGTATTGAGCCCTAGTCTGAACATCCCGCCCCTGTCCCCACCGTCTTCTCCCAGATAGGCCTTGGTGTGCAAACCACACCTCCGCCAGTGCTTTCTGTCTTCTCTGGTTTTGTGTTCCCTTGGTCATTTTATAACAAATGTCCAGCTGGGCTCGGTGGCTCACGCCTGTAATCCCAGCACTTTGGGAGGCCGAGGCGGACGGATGGCTTGAGGTCTGGAGTTTGAGACAAGTCTGGCCAGCATGGGGAAACCTCGTCTCTACTACAAATACAAAAATTAACCCGGCATGGTTGCCCACGTCTGTAATCCCAGCTACTCGGGAGGCTGAGGCAGGAGGATCTCTTGAAACCGGGAGGTGGAGGTTGCAGTGAGCCGAGACAGTGCCACTCCATCTCGAAAAGGAAAGGGAAAAAAAGTGTCCAGGCCTCCTAACTGTCCAGCCTGCCCTTAATTATGGTCAGTTGTGCCCTAAGTGTGCATCCCAGGATTGGAAGGGGCACAGCCAAAGCTTCTGAGAACAGAACACAGTCGGGGGAGCTCAGGAAGACAGACCTGAGTTCCAGGCCTAGGGACAACTGTGAGGTTTTGGGCTGCTCAAAGCCTTCTCCTGGGCTCAATTTCCTCTCAGAATTGTTAGATATACATGCATTCATTTCACGGAAAGCTCCACTTTGCTCTGATCCAATATTGTTCCCTCTCGCTCCATCCAGGCTTCACCCTATCTCTGCTCAGGCCAGAGCCTCCCTCATACTAGCCGTATTTCTGGTCTTCTTAACTCCTTGAACTAATGACAAAGATCTATCACCCTTAACCCTAACTCCCCCTTGGCTACAGGTACCAAGTCCTACCGCACCAAGAGATACAGTCTGGACCCAGCTTCACATCACTCATGGGTGTGCCCAACATTGAGGGAACTGATATTAATATAAGGCTCCCACTCCCACCATGCCTCTTTTCTGAGTGAAACAACAGAAAACTCAATTACCTTATAGGAGGCTGGTGTGTGTGTGCCATCCAAGACGTTGGGCACCTTTGGAATCCCCAGCCTTCTCACTTCCCATCCTACAAACAGGAGGGTTTGGTGAATTTCCCTGCTGACTCTTATCTCACCTTTCGTTCACACTGTGGTGCCCAGGAGATGCCTGGACACACTCAAGTGGCTCTCTCTCACATAGCATCTTTTCTCTCACTGCCTACCATACCTCACATCATTCCTGCCTTTTTACTGCCTTTTATATTCCTCTCCTTTTATGCACCCACCCTTTCTACTTACATTTCCTCTCCCCTTTTTCCTCTGGGGCTTGGTTTCTTCCCATCCTTCTCACCCTCTAGAAATCCTGTCCTCTTTCCATCCCAAATGCTTTCCTCTGTAACTACCACCACCAGCAACAACTCTCCACCACCATCTCTCTCCAATTCCACTGTCATCTGTGCTTTGCAGGCCTGAGGCACCACAAGGGCATAAGTGATTTATGAGCCACCTTTTAGAGATGCCAAACTCAGAAACCAAAAACTTCTGGTGCTTCAAGGGGCATACTGTGCAATCTTATTGCTGTGATCAGACTCACTGATAAGGATATCCAGACCAAGACAGTCTCATGGAGAAAGCAGGAAGGCAGAAGGGAAGACTATGGAGCTGGGGCTGGGACTGGCCAGAAAGTCTGGGCAGTGAAGTCTTCCTAACCATTATTAGTGTTTTTGGTGAGTTTCATACTGTGGGTGATGATGGAGACAAGTCCAAGTAGGAGGTGAGAGGGCTGGGGATTCCATGATGCCTCTCTAAATGTCACATCATGTCTGTCTTTTTTGGTGGGGTAGGGGATAGACACTTAGGCTGGAGTGCAGTGGTATGATCTGGGCTCACTGCAGCCTCAACCTCTTGAGCTCAAGTGATCCTCTCACCTCAGCCTCCCAAGTAGCTAGGACTATAGGTGTGCACCAAAACGACCAGCAAATTTTTAAATTTTGTGTAAAGATATCTTGCTAGTTGCCCGGGCTGGTCTCAAACTCCTGGCCTCAAGCAATCTTCCCACCCCAGCCTCCCAAAGCGCTGATATTATAGGGATGAGCCACCACACCTGGCCTCATGTCATTCTTTTTTTTTTTTTTTTTTTTTTTGAGACAGAGTCTTGCTCTGTCGCCCAAGCTAGAGTGCAGTGGCGCGATCCTGGCTCACTGCAAGCTCTGCCTCCCCGGGTTCACGCCATTCTCCTGCCCCAGCCTCCCGAGTAGCTGGGACTACAGGCGCCCGCCACCTCGCCCGGCTCATTTTTTGTATTTTTAGTAGAGACAGGGTTTCACCGTGGTCTCGATCTCCTGACCTTGTGATTCGCCCGCCTCGGCCTCCCAAAGTGCTGGGATTACAGGCGTGAGCCACCGCACCCGGCCAGCCTCATGTCATTCTTTAAATAATTTTTACTTTCTTGTTCACTGGTCATCCTTCAGAAAGTCTATAATGACCATTTCCCAGCACAAACGATGTTTTAGACTATGAGCGCTGGAAGGCAGGGATGACATGTAACTCCTTTAAAAGCTTTTTGCATACTATCCTCTAGGAACAGATGTTTAATAAAGGTTCTTTTTTTGTTGCTGTAAATGATGAGGTGGTGTGGTCAATGGAGTTAATAATAGTGACCATGACGGAAGTGTGATCATGATCAAGTTAATGATGATAACAGTAAGGGTACTGATCAGTGGTGACAATAACAACTTTGGTGAAATCGAAGCAAGTGGGAACCATGACTTGACCATTGATTCATCCCACAATTATTTTATAAGCATCTGCTATGTGCTACACACTCAGCCAGGAATTGAAGATCCAGAGATGAAGTAGAAATGAACTCTGTCCACAGGAATTCACAGTTTATTTTATAATACAGATGAGGCATAAGAGTTTGTGAAAGCACCAAAGACAGAATGAGTAATTTTACTTGAAGGAACCCATGAAGGCATCAGGGAGGAAGAAACCAAACTATGCAGAGTGGATTGTGGGGGGCAGAGGCATTGAAATCCAAGAGACCAGCGTGTTGGGGCATGGAGCATAGTTCTGTGAAATGCTGGGAGGGATAAGGAGAATAGAAGTGGAGGAAAATGCAGTAAAGGCAGGCCTCGGGCAGACTTTGAAGAGTCTGCATTTGAAGAGTTTCCAGGATTCTCAGGAGGAGGTAGCAAAGGGCAAGTGGATACAGAGAGAACAGCCATACAATTGAGGCTCAGAGATACCGGTGTGAGGGGTCATAAGTCCATAAGTAATAGTTGAAATAATGAAAGTATAGAAGCTATTTTAGAAGAAGGGAACAAAGTGGGGTAAGAATGACAGCTGAGGCTGGACGCGGTGGCTCACGCCTGTAATCCCAGCACTTTGGGAGGCCGAGGTGGGCAGATCACAAGGTCAGGAGATTGAGACCATCCTGGCTAACACGGTGAAACCCCATCTCTACTAAAAGTACAAAAAATTAGCCGGGTGTGGTGGTGGGCGCCTGTAGTCTCAGCTACTCGGGAGGCTGAGGCAGGAGAATGGTGTGAACTCAGGAGGTGGAGCTTACAGTGAGCCGAGATCGCGCCGCTGTACTCCAGCCTGGGCGACAGAGACAGACTCCGTCTCAAAAAATAAGAATAATAAAAAAAAAGGAACAACAGCTGAGAATGGAACACTGGAACCATTACTGTTTCAAAGGTATGAGACTAACATGAAGTGGCCAGGGGGCCCTCCAAACCATGGATCCTGGTAGAATCCATACACAGTACATTGATAAATTTTTTTTCTTAAGAGACAAAGTCTTACTCTGTTGCCCAAGCTGGAGAGCACTGGTATGACCAACGCTTCCTGCAGCCCCAACCTCCCTGGTTCAAACGATCCTCCCACCTCAGCTCTCCGAGTAGCTGGGACTACAGGCGTGTACCACTACATTCAGCTAATTTTTGTGTTCTTTGTAGAGATGGAGGTACCACTTTGATGCCCAAAGTGGTCTTGAATTCCTGGGCTTAAACAATCCTCATGCCTCGGCCTCCCAAAGTGTTGGGATTATTACAGGCATGAGCCACCACGCCCAGCCCAGAACTGTTTTTTAAGTGAAAAAAAGTACAAAATAGGGACGGGCACAGTGGCTCATGTCTGTAATCCCAGCACTGGTCCCAGCAGGAGGATCTCTTGAGTACAGGAGTTCCAGGCCAGCCTAGCAACACAGGGAGGCCCATCTCTCTTTATTATTATTATTATTATTTTTGAGACAGTGTCTCACTCTGTCCCCCAGGTTGGAGTGCAGTGGTGCGATCTTGGTTCACTGCAAGCTCTGCCTCCCAGATTCATGCCATTCTCCTGCCTCAGCCTCCTGAGTAGCTGGGACAATAGGTGCCCACCACCACACCCAGTTAGTTTTTTATATTTTTAGTAGAGACGGGGTTTCACTGTGTTAGCCAGGATGGTCTCGATCTCCTGACCTTGTGATTCGCCCGCCTCAGCCTCCCAAAGTGCTGGGATTATAGGCGTCAGCCACTGCGCCCAGCCAGGGAGGCCCCATCTCTTAGAAAAAAAAAAAAAAAAAGCAGCGCATGGTGGCATGCATCTGTAGTCCCAGCTACTTGGGAGGGAGGCTTAGTCCAGGATGTGGAAAGACCACTTGAGTATGGGAGGTCGAGGCTGCAGTGAGCTGTGATCATGCCATTGCACTGCAGCCTGAGAGACAGAGTGAGACCCTATCTTAGAAAATAATAATACAAAATGGTACACACACTATGTAAAAATGGGATTTTGTTTCATATGAACAAAAATCTGGTCAAGCACGCAAATGGAAAAATATGTCATATTAACATCATAGGATTATAGTTTTCCCAGTGTCTACTTTTATCAATTTTTTGCTATGATTACAATAAAAAGATAAAATACTTTGTGAAAAATGAAATAATCATCCCATATTTGAGTTGAGTCCCCTTAGGAAACTGATACCCAGAGAGGGGAATTAATTTAGCCAATATTACTCAACCTGCCGGGCTCAGTGGCTCACGCCTGTAATCCCAGCACTTTGGGAGGCTGAGGCGGGCAGATGACAAGGTCAGGAGATCGAGACCATCCTGTGAATGGTGAAACCTGGTCTCTACTAAAAATACAAAAAATTAGTCGGGCGTGGTGGTGGGCGCCTGTAGTCCCCGCTACTCAGGGAGGCTGAGGCAGAAGAATGGCGTGAACCTGGGAGGTGGAGCTTGCAGTGAGCCGAGGTTGTGCCACTGCACTCCAGCCTGGGCGACAGAATGAGACTCTGTCTCAAAAAAAAATAAAATAAAATAAATAAAATAAATTACTCAACCTGTGAATAACAAAGCCAGACTTCAATTCTTATGCAAGGATTCTGCCCAGTGCCTGGGCTGTTCCGAGCTGTTATATTGGTTAATTTGGGAGTGATGTCAGTTGTGAGCTTATTGTTTCCTATTTTTTCTCAATCCATACATAACTGCAACTCTCTTTGTCCCCTCAGACTTGCAACCTGCTTGTTGCTCTTCCAATACCATGGGGTCTGTACAGCTATTCTGGTACAGGTCTAAGAGTAGCTTTTCATTTGCCTCCATTAATTATTTCTTCCTTTTGGCCCAGAGAAGTCCACAAAGCACCTTCCAAAGCCCCTTCCAAGTGCCTTTCAATCACATTCATAAATGATTTGGGGATTATCTACTGCCTTGAATTATTTAGGCCATTGCTTCCACTCCATTAAAGTGACTCAACTTGGACTCAGTGAAATTCAATATATTCAAATGAGGACAAATGTATTCAGTTATATTCAAATGAATATAGCCTTCCAACTCATATACACACAGACCTGCCATTTCCTTGTGGAGTAAAGGGGGCTGTTTGTCCCATCTCTTCTTTGAAGATAGCAACAGTTATTCAATTGAAATCTCTAGTGAGGATTGGGGAATCCTTACCTGCAGCTTCCTGCACTGCCATCCCCTCAACTTGCCTCTTTTATACACACCCACTTCTCATTCCCTTCCTGGGACCACCTAAAACAGGCTTGGGAATTAAAGCGTTGGGATTCCAGGTCCTCCAAATCCCCATATTAGGGTAAAAATTGAAGTCATTCAGGATGGAGAAATAATCCAAGTATTTCTCAGATTTTCAGGAAGGTGATACAGTCCAGAGCAAAGATTATTCTGAGAACACATGAGAATGGATGCTAAATTGATTCATTGCCCAGAGCTCCTCAGAAGTGAAGTTCCAGCCATCTGTTTGAGTGAAGATACTGCCTGGAGGTAGAGGATACACAGCCTCAGAGGGCCTCACTTGCCCTTTTCATGAGCTTCTACATTCCTAGCATCTGTGTTGTGATGCATACATGTCCCCTGCACAACATCTATTTTTCCAACTCCTTCATCTCCACTTTTTTTTTTTTTTTTTTTTTTTGAGACAGGATCTTGCTTTTGTTGCCAAGGCCAAGGGCAGTGGTGCCATCATAGATAAGTGTAACCTCAAACTCCTGGACTCAAGTGATCCTCCTGCCTCAGCTTCCCAAACTGCTGGGATTACAGGATTAAGCCACCATCCCTGGCTATCCTTTTTCATTTTATCCTACAGTCTCCTAGTTTTTCACAGGGACAACCTTATGCCTCTCTCTCTTCCACCTCCTCTATCCAAGCTTATAAGTTGGGTCTCCAAACACCCCTCTTCTGTGTTTTGAGTGTAAGAAGTATGGGGAGAAGCAAAGGGTGGGGATGAGAGATTCAGTCTCTGAGCCCAGGCACTGTTCCTCACCTCCCTCTACAGGGAGGCTGGGCCTGTCTTTTGTGGGGTTGGGCAGTGGGTGGTGGGGTTGGTTGGGAGAGGAATCAGGCAAATGGTTTCTACCTGCCCCATGATCCCTTAGGCTGATGAATGAGACAACAGGAGATCCCCAAAGAAAGTTTTCATTCCCATGCTAAATAAGGCAGCAAAAATTTGAGACAAATAAGGACCTAACTGGTTTAGTAGGACACTGGAGATCAGTAGTTTCCAGTCTTCTTGCAACAACCAGATGGCTCCAATCATGTCAAGGAGGGTTATAAAATTCTCAAAAGTGATCATCTTTAAGTTTTTAACAGAAATATGCCACACAGATAACTGACTGTGTTCTCTCTCACAAATATGTAATCACAGTCACACAAAAAAAATTAGAATTGGAACTATTTTTCAAGATAATGAATCCCTGTTTTAAACATCATTGCTGAGAGACTCAAGAGTGCTGGGGATGGAGAGATGCTCCAGTTCTCAGGAAGAGAAAGATGGTAGTCTCCCTGCTCCCCCACATTTCCAAAGGAAATGAGGAAAAACCATCTATACTTTTCTTTCCATCTTAAACCTTTCTTTTTTTGTTTGTTTGTTTGTTTTTGTTTTTGAGGCCGGAGTCACAAGCTCTGTCATGAGCTGGAGTGCTGTGGCGGATCAGCTCACTGCAAGCTCCGCCTCGGGTTTCGCCATTCTCCTGCTCAGCCTCCCGAGTAGCTGGGACTACAGGCGCCAGCCACCTGCGCCGACTGGTTTTTTGTACTTTTTTTAGTAGAGCCGGGTTTCACCGTGTTAGCCAGGATGGTCTCGATCTCCTGACCTTGTGATCCATGCGTCTCGGCCTCCCAAAGTGCTGGCATTAACAGGCTTGAGCCACCATGCCCGGCCCATCTTTTAAACCTTTCACTCACTCCCCCTTATTAGCTCTGTACTCTCTGACACATGAAAATAAAGAAACAGGCGGTAGCGGTGGCTCCGCGCCTGTAATCCCAGCACTTTGGGAGGCCAAAGTGAGGCCGGATCAGAGGTGGGAGATCAGAGACCATCCTGGCCTAACCTGCGGTGAAACCCCATCTCTACTAAAAATGCAAAAATTAGCGGGCGGCTTGTGAGAGCCTGTAGTCCCAGCCTTTCGGAGGCTGAGGCAGGAGAATGGCGTGAACCGGGCCAGACTTGCAGTGAGCCGAGATCACGCCACTGCACTCCAGCCTGGGCGACTAAGCGAGACTCTGTCTCAAAAAAAAAAAAAAAAAAAGAAAATAAAGAAACAGGGGCCGGACGCAGTGGCTCACACCTGTAATCCCAGCACTTTGGGAGTCCGAGGTGGGCAGATCACCAGAAGTCAGGAGTTTGAGAACAGTCTGGCAAACATGGCGAAACCCCATCTCTACTAAAAATACAAAAACTAGTCAGGCGTAGTGGTGGGCACTTGTAATCCCAGCTACTCAGGAGGCTGAGGTAGGAAAATCACTTGAATCCAGGAGGCGGAAGTTGCAGTGAGCCGATATCGTACCATTGCACTCCAGTCTGGGCAACAAGAGCAAGACTCCGTATCAAAAAAATAAAACAACAAAAAACGGGAGAGGAAAATGGAAAGAACTGAGAAGATGATAAAAAGGAAAATACAGTAACTAGAAAGGACAATGAACAGTGAAAAGGTCAGGGAGAGGGAAATTGGAAGGGCAGAAAAAACACAGAGGGAGGAAGCATCCTGTGACCTGCTCCAAAAGCAAGACGTGGCTGCACCACACCCTTGAGCAGCAGGGAGCCCCAGCCCTGCTCTCTCCTGGGAGCACTGTGGCAGCCCCATCCTATCTCCCAGCTCCATGCGCAAATAGGACTAGAAGGGTAAGGCAGGAACTAGAGCAAGGGGGTATGTGACAGAGGACAGGCCCAGGCGTCTAGGAGCTGGGCTGTCCTGGCTTCTACTAGGAATAGCTGAAATGTACAGAAGCAAAGGATTATAGTGTGGAGTGGAGTGGGGAGAAGCAAAGGGGAAACAGGCTGCAGAAGTAAGTGCTGCATGGCCCATCCCATTCCTTCCTACATAGCAAAGGCAAGGGCCCTAGTTTACCTGCCCTCCTACCTCATCCCCATCTCCACCCCCTATCCCTACCCTTACCCTTGCTGCACATGTAGAAGCAGAATTTCTAATTTTTTCTTTTCTTTTTTTTTTTTTGAGGCAGAGTTTCGCTCTTCTTGCCGAGGCTGGAGTGCAGTGGTGCGATCTCGGCTCACAGCCATCTCTGCCTCCCGGGTTCAAGCGATTCTCCTGCCTCAGCCTCCCTAGTAGCTAATTTTGTAAGAATTTCATAAGCTGCAGCAGCTGTGGTCAATACCTCAGCTTCCCACCAGCTTCCTTCTCCAGAAGACAGCAGCAGCAGAAAGAGGAATGAACAGGAAAGGGTACAATAATAACCCTAAACCTTTTCATCTCAGCAGCCCCCAAATATATCAGCAAGCTCAATTCTCAGCGTCTCTTCCTCCCTCCTTGGCTCATAACCAAATGATTAAACAAGGCTTTGCTGAGAGGAGGCATGAGGCTATTGAGCCAGCATCACCTCTCCCAGTGTGGGAGGGGGCATCACATTCTACACATAAACAGAAGCACCTGTTTCCAGAGGCAGCATTGGGCAGTAAGAGCTCACAAAGAGTCCCAGATTGTTATACGAAAGATAATAATTTGATGGGGTTAAATTAAATGTCCAAATTGAGGTTGCTTATGGAATTTAAAAAGGATGTTGAGAACATGGGCTGGAGAGACTAGAAAAGGAAGAAAAGAAGACAAAGAGAAAAATACACACGATACAGTAGACAAAGAGGGGAACCATAAAAAATACAGCCTCACAAATAAAGGCAGAACCTAAGAGAAAGGAGGGAGTCAGCACCTGGAAAGCAAGATGTTACAGCTGCAGAGGTGGAGGGGAAAGCAGGAGAGCAACAGGGAAGAGGAAAAAAGGCCAAGGAGCCAAAGAGCTGAGAATCAGACCCTTCCCTTCATCTGTCTTCATTTTCTTGTAACTTTAAGCAGGTGAGTTCTTGGGGTATTCTCACACGGGCTACTGCATCTCAGCCTGAACAGCAGAACCCCCGCAAGGCCTGTGTGGCATGCCCACACACACCAGTTGGCCTCCAGCTTTCACCTTGTCTTCCTGTTCCCCAACACAGACGCACAAGTCACTCTCAAGGCTTGGAGAGCACCTTGGTGTGTCCACAGGATATAATGGGCTCTCCTCTGCACACACTCATGTTCAGCAGCCCTCAGTACTGGGGCTCTCACCCCCAGCTCACACTTACTTCCAAAGAGCAGAGGCTGAGGGCTGCTGACTCTAACAGAGCGGTTTAGAACTGTGTGTTCAGGTCAGGCGCTATGGCTCACACCTGTAATCCCAACACTTTGGGAGGCCGAGGCGGGCAGATCACTTAAGGTCAGGAGTTTGAGACCAGCCTTGTCAACATGGGGAAACCCCATCTCTACTAAAAAAAAAAAAAAAAAAAAATTAGGCTGGGTGCAGTGGCTCACACCTGTAATCCTAGCTACTCAGGAGGCTGAGGCAGGAGAATCGCTTGAACCCAGGAGGCGGAGGTTGCAGTGAGTCGAAATCGTGCCATTGCACTCCAGCCTAGGCAACAAGAGCAAGACTCCATCTCGAACAAAACAAAGCAAAAGAAAAATCAGCCAGGCGTGGTGGTGGGCGCCTGTAGTCCCAGTCTCAGGAGGTTGAGGCAGGAGAATAGCTTGAACCTGGGAGGTGGAGGTTGCAGTGAGCCAAGATTATGCCACTGCACTCCAGCCTGGGCAACAGAGTGAGACTCCGTTTTCAAACAAACTTTAACAAAAACCATAGAACTGTGTGCTCAGTGATCCTGTGAAGGGAATTCCCACACAGTGATCCTCCATTTTCCCCAGGCTGCCAGTGCAGTACTGATTTCACAAGCTCTGAAGCTCTTTAACGAAGACAAAAGGAGGGGCAAAATTGCCCAGTTCCTGACTTCTCCAGGACACTGAGGCAAGATTCCTGGGAGGAGAGCTATGAGCAATGATGAGCCCATCTGAATGAGTGCCATGCCGGCACAGTCCCTCACTGAAGGGAAACAAAAACCAAGACATAGTTGTTTAGGAATAGGAATGTGGGTGTCAAAACCTTGGAGTTGTGCTTTCCAGTGGGCCTGAGACGGAGACAAAGTGACATGATGTTTAGAGAGCAAGAAAGAGATCGAAAGGGAAGAGGGCAAGCAGTCTCAGGCTTCCGTGGTAGGAAATAAATAATGTCCAGAAGGGTCTGGCTCTGAAGTGGACCAAATGGCTCTCCTGTCCCATGTTTATGAGGTCATGGACCATTAAGCCAGCCAACCTACAGATGTCTTCATAAGACTTTACGAGATTAGACTGGGGAGACCCTATAACTCAGCAAGAAAGGAAAACAAGAGGGGAGAATTGCAGATAAGAGATGGTAGAAACAAGTGCTCAGCTCCAGAGGCCTCACATGTCAGTGAGAGGATGTCTGGGTTGGGGGACCCCTTCATCTTCCTCACTTCTCTCTTCTGTGAGTTTCTGCCTATCTCCATTAAATTCAGGACTACATCAGGCTTATATTTTTCAATAATTTCTTATCTACATACTTTCCTCCTCCTAACTTCCAACTGACCTCACACCATGTTCCTGACCCACAAGCCTTCGGTCCTCAGAGAAGTTTCTTTGGTATTTGCGAAGCAAATCAGAAAGATAAAATACAAAGTTTACAGATTCATGTATTTTCAAACCTGATTTAGATTGCATTTGCTTGATGTGGTATTCCATAAGTTCTAATAGCCATGAGATGACTCTTCTAGGGATCCCCAGGTTGCTGAAGGCTAATATTTATTCTCTGAACCATTAGGAGCACACAAGAGCATGGAAACCAGGAAAGGTACACACTGAACCAGTTAAGGAAATAAGAGTAGGAAACAGGATATGCGTTATCTTATTTCCTCAGGCTTGCGCCACCCTGTGGTTATTTGTAGGAAGTCAGAGACCAGTAATCCTTAGAAAAGAAGCCCATGTTCTCCAAGTCTTGTTGCTCTTTCAGAAATTGAGCTGACACTCCAGGGCCCAAATTAAACAAGGGGTGTAACACCCAGATCTGTAAACCACCACTCAGAATCCATATTTGAAAAGCAACCATTTATTAGAACCAATACAAGAGTATGAAAAGAGGGAAAAGAGGAGGGTAGAAGAGGGGGAGAGAATGAGGTCTGCATCAGATGTCAGTTATGGAAACACATAAATGCTTACTTTTTAAACATTTACATTTAAAAGGTGAACATATATATAGACCACTTACAGTTTTTTTAAAAAAATCAAAAGCAGACATGTTTGGCTGAAATAAAACCAAGAAACACAATCAAAACTCCCCCATAAACCTAAAAGTCCATGGAGAATTCAATTTCTCATTTCCATTCAGAAATCTGGCTACAAAGTGATTTGTTTGCTACTTGGGACAGTACAGAGTGCTGAAAGAAACCCAGCTCCTGAGTCTCTTAGATCCCATCCTGTAGGAAGTGGTGGGAAAGCCAGCGGACCATGGGCAAGTCAATTCCTGGCTCCTTGGCAGGGCATCAGACTGTGCTCTCTCCATTCCCCAGGACTCCACAGAACCATCTGGTACTGCTAGTGCTCGGTGAACAGTGAGAACAGAGTCCACAAAACACAGAGAACCAGAATGTGACCGCAAGGAGCCAGGACCTTGTGCTTTTTCATGGATTACAAATCTAGGGCCAAGGAGAGGAAAAGGAGAAAGAGCCCTATTGGGAAGAGGAGCTGGCTGCACCCCTAAACTGAGATGGAAAGAGTAAGGCTCTTGAGCCCACACCTGGGCAAGTAGAAATAGTGTCCAAAGTTTTCTCAAACCAGAGGGAAAAAAGGTCAAGGTTAGGTTCAGACTGCAGACACTGAGAAAGAGATGACAAGATGCTGAATACAGTGAATCGGATGAAGCTTTAAGGATCAATGCCCAATTCTGAGTGTTACACACATTTCTAGGAAAAATAATTCCAATGTAGCTTTTTTTGGGGGTGGAAACAAGGTGGTCATATTTATTGAATCAGCTGGTCCCTATGAGAAAGGAGAGGCCCGGGTACAGATACCACAAAGGGGTACAGTGACCCAGCTGTCCTGGGATCAGTTTGGGGAGTGGTAAGCAATGACATAAATCAAAACCACTGAGGGTTGCTTTGATCCTGAGACAGTCTGAGTCTGCTTCAAACCCATGGGGAATGGAACTTTAATCCCCAACCTGCAGAGAGAAATAAGCAGTAGCATCTCTGCCTCACGATTCCCTAATCCAATGCTCTTGAATCTGAAATGGCCTTCCTCTGTGAATGCAAAACACAGAAAATCCTAAGTGCCTTCCCCAACAACATCCTAAGAAAGTCTGGACTAATAAGATTCTAACATTCATGAAAACACTGTCAATATCTGAACTAGCAGCTTTGATGAGGGGTGGGGGGCAGAGAATTTGCCGAGTCACTAAGTAGTTCCAGTCTTGGAGACAGCTCAGTGAGGACGAAAGCCTGTGTGTCAGGCTTAAACTCCGGCTCAAGACATCCTCCACAGAGGACCCTGAAGTATTCTATTAACTTTGATTTACAATGCCTCACAACACCACCCCTGTGAGGTAGGTCAGTATTATTACCCCCATTTGACAGATGGGGAACTGAGGCATTGAAAGAAGTGACTTGCCCAAGGTCAGCCATTATGAATCAGTTGAGGAGGTGGGCACACAGAGTCAGCATCCACTCAATTCTTGTTCCATTTCCCAGAGCATTTTACTTCTCAGAGTACACTTGGAAGCAGAGGAAAATTGGCAGGTACACCTCATTCTGCAAACTAGATTAATTCAATAACCCAAGAGTATTAACTGAGGGCCTATTATTTATCTAGTATAATGTGAGGAATCTTGGAAAAATGAACTGCTTCTGAAAGTCATGTTACAGATGTTTTGAAAATAAAATATCTTTAACATTAAGGACATGAATTCTTTTGTAAAGAAATATTCACTTTATATTAGGAGGTGAAGGACTAAGTCACACTGATTTCTCAAAGTTTTATATTGAGTAACCTGAATTCCTAAAATCCAGAAAGCAAGACCACATTCCAACAGAAACAATGAATAAGAACCATTTCCCCAGTGGTGGTTCTTGGTAGCGCTCTTACAAAGCTGCAAGGTTGGTGGCGTGGGAATCCTAACACCACAAAACACCCTCTTACTATGTCACATCCCTCCCCACAATACCCAGAGGGCGGCATTTTTCCAACCTTTCTGCCTCAGCTCTACTCAGGAGTTGCAGCATCTTCAAAAACACCTGAAGGGTAAGGATACACATGGTGACCCCTGCTTTTCTATTCAGGGAGAGGGGATGAAAATATTTTCTCTAACTAATCATATAGACTCTTGTATTCTTTCCTCCTGCCAGAGACGTAACTCTTTAATTAAAAAAAAGGTAGAAGAAAAAACAGTATGTCTTTTCTCCCCCTTTGGATTTACTTTGGATTCTGGTAGAAATCATTATGTCTCTTATCTTAAACTGAGGAGGTGGGGAGTGAGGGGGACATGAGACAGACACCAAACTCACCATCAGCCCTGATTTAAAAGAATCCAGTCCTAAAGCTACTGGAAACCAGAAAACACTGACTTGAGCCTTAAGAGTGTTGTGACATGATTCAACTGTCTTTTCAGGTGTTCTCAAATAATTTCTAGGCAGAAAGCCTCTCCTTTCTTCCATACCTCTTCACAGCAGCCAGTGTAGCAAGTCCCCACATACAACAGAAGCTCAAAAGATGATTTATCAACACACACAGTAAAATGTTCACTAGGAGCCGGGTGCAGTGGCTCATGCCTGTAATCCCAGCAGTTTGGGAGGCTGAGGCAGGTGGATCACTTGAGCCCAGGAGTTGGAGACCAGCCTGGGCAACACAGGGAGACTCTGTGTCTACAAAAAATTTTTTAAAATAATAAAATAGCCAGGCACCGCGGTGTGCACCTGTAGTCCCAGCTACTTGGGAGACTGAGGCAGGAGGATCATTTGAGCCCAGAAGATTGAGGCTGCAGTGAGCTGTAATAAAGATACTGCAGCCGGGTACGGTGGCTCACGCCTGTAATCCCAGCACTTTGAGTGGCCGAGGTGGGTGGATCACAAGGTCAGGAGTTCAAGACCAGCACGGCCAAGATGGTGAACCCCATCTCTACTAAAAATACAAAAATTAGCCAGGTGTGGTGGCAGGCACCTGTAATCCCAGCTGCTCGGGAGGCTGAGGCAGAGAACTGCTTGAACCCGGGAGGCGGAGGATGCAGTGAGCCAAGCTCATGCCACTGCACTCCAGCCTGGGCAAAAGAGCAAGACTCCATCTCAGAAAAAAAAAAAGGCTCAATATGGATATTCTACGTACAGGAACCATTCCAAGACCTAAACAGATTTTTTTTTTTTTTTTCCTCACTGATAGCTGATCACATTAAACAGGTACAGGTGCTAAGAAAGTTCAAGATTGATCTTTTGGCAATCACAGTTTAGGTTAACTGTTTGGAATTCCTAAAAATAAAAAGAAATCCCTAAAAAAGGTTGACAAACTGGCCACTTGGCCTTGAATCGACTGTTAGGGTCACACCTGCCAATGCCAGGGGACATCACAAAAAAATAGAGAATGGCAAGATAAAAAGTTCATTGCATTCAATTTGGCCTAATTTCTTGGTAATAGTTTCCTATTAGATTTTCCGATTAATACTGATGGCTCTTACCTAGGCTGTGATAATTAGGTTTTGATCTATTGTGACATTAATGATCACAATCAGTTGACTTTGAAATTGTCTTAATTAATGGCTCTTTCCTTGTCAGCTTTTGCCTCCAGTGCAGGATTCATTCCCTCCCCCACTGCCTTAATTCCTCTTACTGACCTCAGAAACAAATAGCATTGGAGGAATCACTTTCTTTCCATAAAACAAGACTTTAAACTATTTTAAAATATTTCCCTTGACAGAGGAGCCTTATGAGATGATGTTAGACGAAATGAGGATCAGAATGAAAAGGCAAGAGAACACGCTGTCAATGAATCCGAAAAATTCCATCATAGAAAACAACCAAAGTCAAGCACAATGTTAAAGTGACAAGTTGAAGTAACTCTAAAAAGACAAGATGAGGTAGATTAAAATCCAAGAAAGTCAGCACAAGCAAAAAGAAACCAGAATTTTTTTATGAAATTATCTAAAAAACTTCACACTTTAACTTTCCAGAACAGTTACTCTAATTCCTGGGAATTCTGACTTCCAAAATTAGTCAACTCTCAATTATCCAGGCAGAAATAAGTATCTTTTTCTTGTGGTCACCCATGGTCAGAATCAACAACATCTTTACAATCAGACTGTTTCTCTTTTTTTTTTTTTTTTTTTTTTTTGAGACTGAGTCTCGCTCTGTCGCCCAGGCTGGAGTGCAATGGAGCGATCTCGGCTCACTGCAAGCTCCACCTCCCAGCTTCACACCATTCTCCTGCCTCAGCCTCCAGAGTAGCTGGGACTACAGGTGCCTGCCACCACGCCCAGCTAATTTTTTGTATTTTTAGTAGAGACTGGGTTTCACCGTGTTAGCCAGGATAGTCTCAATCTCCTGACCTCATGATGCGCCCACCTCAGCCTCCCAACGTGCTGGGATTACAGGCGTGAGCCACTGCACCCGGCCAGATCAGACTGTTTCTTAACCCGGCTAGGCTTCGATGATTAAATCTGAGACTCGGATTTAATATATAAGGTATATGTATTTCTGGGAAAGGTTTCCACATAAGTGATACAATTCTCTGCTTAGAAATCACCCTCTCTTCAGTATTGAATAAAACTGCTCTGCTCAGAGTAGATGCTCAGGTATTAACAGATGTGCTCCAAGCCTTCTCTTTAGAAAATCTCGTCATTGGAAAGCATGTCCCTGTTTTAGGCTTAAAGGCAGTCTCCTGTTCATTCCTCCAAAAGGGATGAGAAATTGAAAAAAGTGTGAGAAACTCTGGTGAAGTGTCCATGAGGAATATGTTGTTATAGAACCCACAATAATGTAACACAACTGAATCTGCAACACACTTAACACTTTCCACAAGCAAAGATTAACTCTACCACTACTGTGGCCAAGAATCTAAACCAGGGATGAAAATCAGGAGTTCTCAATCCTAACTCACCTGTTTTCTCTCTCGGTAATAACAGCATTTCCAACCCTCAGCTATATTTATTTCCTGGAATATGTTCTTGTGTTCTATGGCCAGCTGGCTCAGTTCACCCAATGTTATAGGTCTTTTCCACATATAAGCCAAAATTAATGTCAACTTCTTACTCTAGGGCTACAAACTATACAACATCAGCCAGTCTGTCTCTGCCCCCAAGTCAGAAATGTGTATTGGTTTATAGATAGCATTTATTATACCAAGCTATTTTTTTTAACAGAAACATAGCTTGTAAGCACTTAAACTATTAATGGTCAGTTCATCACACACCACTATGAAAGTTATTTGAGGGCAGGGATGGCCTCTTTCTGAACTTTGTATCTTCAGGCCAAAAAAAGTCTGTTGAATGAAACCAATGTTGATGTACAGCAATGTGGCTGGAATTTAGAAAGCTTAATAAAAATTGGGTGAGAGGGGCATCTAATTCAGAACATGTTTTTGGGTGTAAGGCTAGTATTATCTACTTTTGAAAACATAATTTTTATGATTAGTAGGTAAAGGTAGCATGAAACTGCAATATACTAGCTCTAGACCTTTCCTCTCTGCCTTGCCACAGGCATGCTTGGTGGTCTGATTACAAAAGTACGGATCTCAACACTATAATTTTTATTCTAAAATCTCAACCAAAAGGATGGGATCATGGGTGCAAAGTGAGTTTTTCCTTTAAATTGTGAGAAACCATTTCCACATTTCAGATCTAATGGGGTTCTCATGACATTGCAAAATAGTATTTTATGCCCTCAAAATATAACCTTAAGGTAGAGACAACTGCTCCCCAGGCCAAACACAGATCCCTCCAACCCCTCACTGTATCTTAGGAAAGCTGGGGTAAACTACAGATTCAATAAAATCTCAATATGAAAATCCCAAAAACCTTCCCCAATGCCCTGTGGCTTGGCCTGGACATATGCAGGGTGGCTACAGAACAGGAACGAAGAGTTAAGAATAATAAATGCCTAAGTTACAGAGACATGACCAATCCTTCATTAATGACACAAAGTAGAATGCACAAAGTAGTATGCAGTATGGCTGGGGGACAGTCGAGAACCATCTAGACTTTTAAGTGTTAGAAGCACCACAAGTCCAAATGCTCCCCAAGGCAGACCAAAACTGGATTGTTGTCCATGGCAACACTGTTCTCCACTATTCTGTCTATAATGAGAATATATCAATAGCAGGAAAACTGCTTTCACACATGGCAAACCGTGAAGAAAAACAAGGATAACCTCAGACCACTTTTACTTGCTGTAAGTGGGGTGGGGGGGTGCCAGCAAATAATGGATTTTTAGTAAACAGAAAAGCAAATATAAATGCAGTTGATAAACTAGAAAGCAATCATCAACTAATTGCAGATTATAAAGAAGAAAAGATACCCAAAAATCCTTCTCAAAATAGCAACCCAGTGGATGGTAGTCAAGCTTTCCAGTAACCAGTTATTGATGATTCACAGCCTACATCAAATGAAGACTTCGATTTTGATACCAACGATGTCCCCAAACCAAACTTAACAAAGCTAATGACTGCTTCTCAGCAATTCAGGAAAAATTTAGAAGCAAATATAGCATTGTGAACAAAAAAAGAGAAGCTTGTTTTGGGGACAGGAATTCCGACCTAGAGTGTGAGTGAAGATGTGGTTGGAAGCCTTCTCAAACATGCAAGTCCAGGGCTTTTCTCATCCTGCCTTCCCATCACCTGACCCTATTCTGAAACCACCCCTCAAGTCTTTAGCAAAGTCTGGTATTACAAAGGAAGGATCAACAAAGCGGGCAACTAGAATTTAAAAAAATATGTATTACTGAAAGTGCCCCATGAGAGCAAACAAATAATGACAATTTTATTTTTGGGCACAAAAATTAATACAGGTGGCCAGGCACAGTGGCTCATGCCTGTAATCCCAGCACTTTGGGAGGCCAAGGTGGGTGGATCATGAGGTCAGGAGATCGAGACCATCCTGGCAAACATGGTAAAACCCCACCTCTACCCAAAATACAAAAATTAGCTGGGCATGGTGGCGCATACCTGTAGTCCCAGCTACTAGGGAGTCGGAGGCAGGAGAATCGCTTGAACCCAGGAGATGGGGGGTGCAGTAAGCCAAGATTGTGCCACTGCACTCCAGCCTGGTGACAGAGCAAGACTCCATCTAGAAATAAATAAATAAATAAATGAGGTGAATGCATTAGGATAAAGACAAGAGGAAGATAGACAATCACCTTGGAATTCTGAGACTACCTCCAAGAATCATCCACAGAAGGACATCAGCCATTTAACCGGGGCTACAGATCAAAAAGGAAAAAATACAGTCAGTGGACAAGTAGAAGAGTCTCCTGAGAAATATCCTTATTTGAAGCAGCAGCAGGAGTTGATAGAAAACATAACTAAAGAAGTAGAAGACACTGTTAAATTTGAATCTGGATCCTATATAGCTTCTCCTCTGAGATCTACTGAGGAGTGAAATCTAAATTAAGATTTAGCTTAGAAAGCATGAAGATAGGCCGGGCGCGGTGGCTCAAGCCTGTAATCCCAGCACTTTGGGAGGCCGAGACGGGCGGATCACGAGGTCAGGAGATAGAGACCATCCTGGCTAACACGGTGAAACCCCGTCTCTACTAAAAAACACACAAAAAAACTAGCCGGGCGAGGTGGCGGGCGCCTGTAGTCCCAGCTACTCGGGAGGCTGAGGCAGGAGAATGGCGTAAACCCGGGAGGCGGAGCTTGCAGTGAGCTGAGATCCGGCCACTGCACTCCAGCCTGGGCGACAGAGCGAGACTCCGTCTCAAAAAAAAAAAAAAAGAAAAAAGAAAAAGAAAGCATGAAGATAGTATGTTCCAATTTTAAATAAACATTATGTTGTCTGAAAGACAATAAAATTTTAGTACTGGGGGAAAAAAAAACCAGATTGTTATTTGAAGAAGAAAACACCATGGTTCTCTCCAGGTTTAAAATGGGTGCTCCCATGTAGGCTGATTTTCCGGCATTTGATCTTAACTTGAAGGCCATCTGCCTAGCCCAGCGATCAAAGAGCTGCTAAGCTGTCCTTGGTAGACTCTACTGGACAAAGCTGTGCTATAACTCTGAAGAAAGGAAGATCTTTTAATGCTGATTATTGAAAGGATTAGAAAGATTTCTTGAAAGAGGACTAAAACACAGGAAAAATATACTTTTAGCATTTGAGACCCAGGAGTTTAAGAGTGCTTAGCACTTAACTATTAACTCTTCTGAGGGGGGAAAGCTCCATGAAACAGGTTTCTGTTTGAGGCTGTTAATTCTTCTAGGGCAAGAACATCTACTCAACACTAACAAATGCTGGAAGCAGGCATCTGATTTCCTTTGTGCTAAGGGCTGAAATCAGTATTGGCTTCTAGCTCCCTATATTCCTATAGAACCAGCTGCAGGTAGGCAGGAAGAGAACAAAAGTTGTTTTGGCGGCACTCAGTACAATAAACCAAAAACAAGAAAGACAAAAGTCTATTAAAGAGATGATAAGTAGTAGATGATACTGGGGTTATTTCGGTAAAAAGAATATCAGATTGTTATGAATGTCTTAAATATTACCTATAACCACAGCAGCCATGTGCCCCAAGTTTCTCAGAACCAATCTCAGTACCAAATATTGTCATGTTCTTTGTCCATATACTAGAGATTTTTAGTTTTAAAAATCTGGTCACTGCAGTTTACATGCCCACGGCTACTGGGAGGCATACACTGGGCCACGTGGATAGGCTGTCATTTTCTGCAAATCGAGACCCAAATCACCTCCTCAGGAGCTCTGGCCTATTTTTGTCCTATTCTTGTCTACCCTAATTGATATCCTTGGCTACATTTATGACAAATCTGTTTCCTGACCATCCTTTCCTTCTTTTAGAAACCGATCAGATTAAGTACAAGCAATTGACAATTATCCAGCACTTGATCTAAGCCTTTAATTCCTTCAGAGAGAGAAGGAATATACAGATAAAACTCCCACCCACTTGAGGTATGGTTTATGAGCTCTTGCTCAATCACATTACCATTCAGAAGGATTTTCCTAGCTCACTTAAACCAAAAGCTTCATTGTTCCAGTCTGTCATGTCACTGCAGCAACAGCTGTCACCTCAATTATGCAGTATAATTTTTGACATAATTTATATAAGCACACAGAATTCAATCAGCAGCTGAGCAGGGAAGCAATGTTAACAAATGCTATGAATGGGTATATGATTTGCATATTATGTGGCTCATCTGTGGACTGGAGCAATCCATCCATTCCCCTCATTACTCTGAATAATCTAGAAATGGTGGATGCTCCTGGCCAGACAGCTGTATGTTTTAAAAATCAAAAGCAACAAGAAAAGCAGCCTCATGGCTGGTGCACTCTAGAATTAAGGCTATATTAAGCATTTATTCTTATTTCCTCAGCTTTGGGGCTGGGACAAGGGTCCTCAAAACCCTGCTATTTCCTTACTTCTAATTGTGATTCTCTAGCCCTCCTCAACCACAAAAAGAAAAGGATAAAGTAGGACATTTCTTGGGGGACAAACGCAGAAGGATATGATCAGACAAATTTCTCAATATAATAGCAACACAAGAAGAAACCAAAAGGAAATATTTTGCTGAGTAAGGAGAAAAGGTTGTGTCAACATGCTAATAATGCCAGGGCCTGTCACTTTCCAAGGTGATAGTCTTTTAGGAACATGCCTTTATTTTTATTTATTTATATTTTTTAGAGACAGGGGTCTCACTACATTACCCAGGCTGGTCTCAAACTTCTGGCTTCAACAATTCTCCTGCCTCAGCCTCCCAAAGTGCTGGGATTACAGGTGGTAGCCACTGTGCCTGGCCATGAAAATTCATTTTAAAAAATAAGATACAACTATAAGTTTGAGGGTAGAAAAAGGCAAGAGCATTAATATTTTGGGGACTCTTGGTGGTAAATCCAGGAGCCAAGAATGCAAGAGACTTTTAACTGCTATGAATACTTAAAATTGATATTGTGGCCAACAGCTCACCTCTAAAACTTTCCCACTGAAAATAATGGCATAGAAGGGAAACTCGGGTCCACTGAGAAGTGAGGGTCAGGTTTGAAGCCTCTTTGGTAACAGGAATGCTTTGGGAGGCCACAAAAGTTGGCAGGCTTGGAGGGTGCCTAGCACCTTGGCACAAGCAAGCACCAGGCAAACACTCACACCTACATAATATACAGTCTAAATATGAGGAATGGAAAGAAATCATACATACATACCATATGTGATAATAAAGACAATTATACCCTACCCCATCATCCTCATGTACTATAGCTAAAAATCTCCACAGTTAATAATCTTGTCATTTTATCACAAATTGATATCACTTTACAGAAGCAGAAGTGGAGAGTGCTAAAAGCAAGACCAAAAGTCCTGGGGCTAAAAAGAGTGTCTTGACAAATTTCAGTGTAAAATTTCAAATCTTCCAAAGGATGGAGTAATTCTGGGAGGATGAGTGAGGATGAACAACAGAGGGTGGCCCAGAAGACCACACCAGAAACCCTGTATTCTCCTGGGTAGAGCTGAACAAGGTTGGGAAAGCCCCAACAGGTAGGCAGTTGCTATTGGCTTTTTAACAGACGGGCAACATCCTTTCCATCTCAACATGTCAGAACAAAGGCCAGCTAGTCAGCAACATGTTCTAAGAACCAAAGCAAGAAACCAAAATTCAACATCATTGTGACAAAATCCCCCAATCTAAAAATCAAGACTCTAAGGTGATTAAAAAGTTAAAACTCATCTTGAGGTCACAGGGGAGCAGAAGGAAGAGATCAGGGCAAAGGAAAAAAAAATTGTGGGTATTACACTCAGTATGTAAATGCCTGGTCTTCACAGAGAGACACTCATCATTAATCAGACCATCAGTTATGTTACAAGAGAACCAATACCAACATTTCTCCTGTGGAGCACAGTGATAAGCACATTTTTTATGGATGTGTTTAGGATAGAAAGGGGTGGGTAGAAGGGAGAGGAGGCAGGAAGGTGAATGTATTATGTACAAAGAGAAATGACAGAGACCATCCCCTCCTTTAGCTCTTTGCTGTTTCTTTCTCTTTGTTTTCCGCATCCTCAGGATATGCATGCCATGTCAGTCTCTCTTCATAAAATGCTATCACAATTTGTGGACATTTCACGTTAGCTTCTTTTGCAAGAACCAGGTCAGCTTCATCTGTGTCTTTCCTGGAGAGAAATAATATGAGATTTAAAAGGAGAGGAAGAGTGAAAGAATCTGTCCAGACGTAAGTTTATGTCATTATATGGATTTAATTGACTTGAGTTCCTCCTCACCTTGGTGTCAAGGTGAAAAGGACCCTTTCAATATTTTCAAGAAGAAATTTAAGTAAATGGATTAATACCTAATATACAGAAACAGATGTCTGTAGCTAGAATTTAGATGTAAACCATGGTAGGCTTAGGTTAAAAAACTGAATGATAAATAATATTAATCTGCTTCCAAAATTTTTATTTGTGAATACAAGCATGTGAGTGAACCCAATCAAACCTACATTCAGCTCTATTAATTATGCATAAGTCAATTATACACAGGTTGGTCAATCCAGTTTCCAGATCATCTAAGTGAAGGGGTCTTAACCCTCCTCATTTTGTGTCTGTTTAAATACTTATTACCCCTCTGGTCAGAACTGTGGATTGGAACAACAAGCAAATAAAAATTTAGCTACAAATTTCAATTATCTCAGTTACACAACCTCTACTACCAAGTATAACAAAAAAATCTAGCCACATGGTTCCTTAAACATGATTCCAAATCAGTTTTTAAAAAATTAAAATTATCCTGAGAAGCCCAGGCACAGTAGCTCACGCCTGTAATCCTAGCACTTTGGGAGGCTGAGGCAGGTGGATCGCTTGAGCCCAGGAGTTCGAGACCAGCCTGGGCAACATGGCAAAACCCATCTCTACCAAAAAATACAAAAATTAGCTAGGCATGGTGGTGCACACTTGTGGTCCCAGCTACTTGGGAGGCTGAGGTGGGAGGATCACTTGGGCTTGGGAGGTGGAGGTTGCAGTGAGCTGAGATTGAACCACTGAACTCCAGCCTGGGCAACAGAGCGAGACCCTGTCTCAAAATAAATAAATAATAAAAAACAAAATAAAATTATCCTGAGATGTGGACAAGAAAAATTACCACCTTATTGGAGCAGATACTCAAATATGGACTACAGTGGAAAAAGCTAATTAATGTTAATGTAAATCGTAAGTAACCACATATGGCTGAGTAGGAAAAAGCAGTCCAGCCCAGGAGCAGTGCCTCATACCTATAATCCCAGCACTTTGGGAGGCCGAGGTGAGAGAAGCACTTGAACCCAGGGCAACATAGGAAACCTGGTCTCTTCAAAAAAAATTTTAAAAATTAGCAGGCCATGTTGGCATGCACCTGTAGTCCCAGCTACTCAGGAGACCTAGGTAGGAAGATAACTTGAGCCCAGGAGGTCAAGGTTGCAGTGAGCTGTGATCACGCCACTGCACTCCAGCCGGGGTGACAGGGCAAGACACTGCCTAAAATAAAATTTTTAAAAAGCAGTCCAGCCTGGGCGTGGTGGCTTACACCTGTAATCCCAGCACTTTGGGAAGCTGAGGCAGGTGGATTGCTTGAGCTTAGGAGTTCGAGACGAGCCTGGCCAACATGATGAAACTCCGTCTCTACTAAAAATATAAACATTACCCAGGTGTGGTGGCACATGCCTATAATCCCATCTACTTAGGTGGTTGGGGGATGAGAACTGCCTGAACCTGGGAGGCGAAGGTTGCAGTGAGACGAGATGGTACCACTGCACTCCAGCCTGGGTGATAAGGCAAGACTCTGTCTCAAAAAACAAAACAAAACAAGCAGTCCATATAGCTCCTTACTTCTGAATATGGCAAATCTTCCAATACAGGTTTCTGGGTAATTTACCAGCAGTACTCTCATCAGATAAAATATTAAGCCTTTTGATTATATAACTTTTTTTGGGGCGGGGGGACAGTCTCTCGCTCTGTTGCCCAGGCTAGAGCGAAGTAGTGCAATCTTGGCTCACTGTAAGCTCCGCCTCCCGGGTTCACACCATTCTCCTGCCTCAGCCTTCCGAGTAGCTAGGACTACAGGTGCCCGCCACCAAGCCCGGCTACTTTTTTTTTGTATTTTTAGTAGAGACGGGATTTCACCATGTTAGCCAGGATGGTCTCACTCTCCTGACCTTGTGATCTGCCCATCTCGGCCTCCCAAAGTGCTGGGATTACAGGCGTGAGCCACCACGCCCGGTCTTGATTATATAACTTTTAAGGTAACATGTTTCTTTAGTGGCACTGTAACATAAACCCTCTATGTATCACAAATCCAGAATACTTGGAAACAGAGAGGTAGTGAGGGCCACACCATAAATCACCCTGTCTTTAAGAAATCAAATTAGGGCTGGGCGCAGTGGCTCACGCCTGTAATCCCAGCACTTTGGGAGGCCAAGGCAGGCGGATTGCTTGAGGTCAGGAGTTCAAGACCAGCCTGACCAACATGGCAAAACCCCATCGCTACCAAAAATACAAAAATTAGCCAGGCATGGTGGTAGGTGCCTGTAATCCCAGCTACTTGGAAGGCTGAGGCAGGAGAATCGCTTGAACCCGGGAGGCGGAGGTTGCAGTGAGCCAAGTTCGCGTCACTACATGCCAGGCAAAACAGACTCCGTCTCAAAAAAAGAGAAATCAAATTGAGAAGAACTACTTCCTTTTCATCTTAGCGCCATTCTCTCTCTATAGAATGAAATAACTTGTGCTTTGGCCAGTATTAGCTTTAATGCTTTTTGTTGAGATTATTTTTCTCTTTCAGACATTATTCAGCAGGTTTGGCCCTCAGGGATGGCAGAAAGCCTCATTTGATGTCTAGCCCAGGGTCACAGGCCCATAGTCTTACAGTATGTAATTCAGAACTGTGTAAACAAATGGTTAAGTCATGTTGTTTTATATATATATATATATATTTATATATATATATATATTTTTTTTTTTTTTTTAAGAGACGGAGTCTCGCTCTGTCACTCAGGCGGGAGTGCAATGGCTGGATCTCAGCTCACTGCAACCTCCGCCTCCCAGGTTCAAGCAATTCTCCTTTCTCAGTCTCTCAAGTAGCTGGACTACAGGCATGCACCACCACGTCCAGCTAATTTTTGTATTTTTAGTAGAGATGGGGGTTCACCACGTTAAGCAGGTTAGCCTCGAACTCCTGACCTCAAGCGATCCGCCTGCCTTGACCACCCAAAGTGTGGGGATTACAGGTGTGAGCCACTGCACCCAACCTTTACATATTTTCTACCTCAAATTTACCTTTTTTTCTGATATGCAATCTAATATAATTTGGCTTAATAGCAAGCCATTCTGAAGCATAATTCCCATTTAACACCAATAATTGGTATCAGCAAGGATCTCTTGATATTCCAGGAGTTCAAGACCAGCCTGGCTAACACAGCAAAACCCCGTCTCTACTAAAAATACAAAAATGGGCCAGGCACAGTGGCTCATACCTTAATCCCAGCACTTTGGGAGGCCAAGGCAGGCAGATTACCTGAGGTCGGGAGTTCAAGACCAGCCTGAACAACAAAGAGAAACCCTGTCTCTACTAAAAATATAAAATTAGCCAGGCATGGCAGTGCATACCTGTAATCCCAGCTACTTGGGAGTCTGAAGCAGGAGAATTGCTCGAACCCGGAGGCGGAGGTTGCGGTGAGCCAAGATCGCACCATTGCACTCCAGCCTGGGCAACAAGAGCAAGACTCAGCCTCAAAATTAATTAATTAATTAATTAATTAAAATACAAAAATTAGCCAGGCATGATGGTGGGCGCCTCTAATCCCAGCTACTTGGGAGGCTGAGACAGGAGAATCACTTGAACCTGGGAGGTGGAGGTTGCAGTGAGCTGAGTGAGATCGTGCCACTGCACTCCAGCCTGGGCAACAAAGAGCGAAACACTGGTTCAAAAAAAAAAAATCTCTGACATTGAAAATTCATGGTTTGGGAATACACAATCTTGCCACCCTATCTTCCGCACAAATTCAAGTCACTGGCAAAGAAACACAATTGTAACATGAAGCCAAATCTCTCTCACCATTTCATTAGGAACATTAAATCACCACAGGAATCTGTTGCCCCAATGATCTTTTCTGGTTCCAGTCCTCTCTCAAAGCCCCGAGCGATATCATTGCTCTGCTATAAATAGAAGACGAAGAAAGGTTACAGCTTGTGGAAACAGTAAAGAAACTCCCTGTTTCTAGGCTCAACAAAACACAACCTAAGTTAATATCTCCTGATATCATTTCTGTCACCAATTCAGAAAAATTTTTAGAACTTAATACTAAGTACTGACAGTGACAATGAAGTGACAGTGATGCCAAGAGGTATTTTTGTAAGATGTGATTATCGGCCAGGCACGGTAGCTCAAGCCTGTAATCCCAGCACTTTGGAAGGCCAAGACGGGCAGATCACGAGGTCAGGAGATCGAAACCATCCTGGCTAACACGGTGAAACTCCGTCTCTACTAAAAAATAAAAAAAACTAGCCGGGCGAGATGGCGGACGCCTGTAGTCCCAGCTACTCGGGAGGCTGAGGCAGGAGAATGGCGTGAACCCGGGAGGTGGAGCTTGCAGTGAGCTGAGATCCGGTTACTGCACTCCAGCCTGGGCGACAGAGCAAGACTCCGTCTCAAAAAAAAAAAAAGATGTGATTATCTTTCCTGGAATTCCTCCAGAAGATTGGAGGTGAACCCTCAAAGTCTCTAATGTCCTATAAGATATTCTGGAGTCAGCCAGGCATGGTAGCTCACGCTTGTAATCCCAGCACTTTGGGAGGCCGAGGCGGGCGGATCACAAGCTCAGGAGTTCAAAACCAGCCTGGCCAACACGGTGAAACCCCATCTCTACTAAAAATACAAAAACATAGCCAGGCGTGGTGGCAGGTGCCTGTAACCCCAATTACTCGGGAGACTAAGGCAGGAGAATTGCTTGAACCTGGGATGCGGAGATTGCAGTGAGCAGAGATCGCACCACAGAATTTCAGCCTAGGCAACACAGCAAGACTCCGTCTCAAAAAAAAAAAAAGATACTCTGGAGTCAACATCTAGGAATTCCTCTAATCCCACTCACTTGGAATCTCCTTAATATTGTAAATAAGCTTCTGAAATGTTAAAGAATACCCTGTTTACCCTAACTATATCTTTTCATCTTATGAACTTCAAATATACTACCTCTCTCTCAATCTTTATTTTTTTAGACTTTTAGTTTACCTTAACACTAACCAATAATTTTAACACATTTCACAGTCACCTATATTTATGAAAGAATAGAGGTAAGAATTATGCAAGGCCAATACTATTAAATAGCAAAATTTCAGAGATCACAAACACCAATATCTATATGCTTGGTTGGACAGAAGGCCCTGGTCAATGCCTATCCCCTCTGGATGTAGATGATTGCTAGCATTAGAAGGCAGAACTGGACTGTGATTGAAAACAAAAACAAAAAAGAAAACAAAAACAAAAAACTGGCTTGGTGCAGTGACTCATGCCTGTAATCCCATCACTTTGGGAGGCTGAGACAGGAGGATTGCTTGAGACTGGAAGTTGGAGACCACCATAGGCAACTGTCTCTGTAAATTAGCTGGGCACAGTGGTGCACACCTGAAGTGTGCTACTCCAACTCAGGAGGCTGAGGCCCAGGGCCCAGGAGTTCGAGGCTGCAGTGAGCTATGATCATGCCACTGTGCTCCATGGTGGGCAACATAGTGAGAACCTGCCTCTTAAGACAGAAAGAAGAAAATTTGATAATTGATGAGATGAGTACTGAAACTTGGTCTAAATGCAGTAATACAATCTAGACAAGGAGCACAGGTTCTAATCCAGGTGTAATAATACTGATGAGAGCCAAAAAGCAAAATTTTATACAAGCCAGGTAATTTTTTTTTTTTTTTTTGAGACAGTCTCCCTCTGTTGCCCAGGCTAAAGTGCAGTGGCGCAATCTCGGCTCACTGCAGCCTCCGCCTGCCAGGTTCAAGTGATTCTCCTGCCTCAGCTTCCCGAGTAGTTGGGATTACAGGTGCATGCCACTGCACCTGGCTAATTTTTCCATTTTTAGTAGAGGCGGGGGTCTCACCTTGTTGGCCAGGCTGGTCTCAAACTCCTAGCCTCAGGTGATCCACCCCACCTCGGCCTCCCAAAAGTGCTGAGATTACAGGCGGGAGCCATCACACCCAGTTACGCCTGACTAATTTTTGTATTTTCAACATGGTTTCACCATGTTGACCACACTGGTCTCGAACTCCTGGCCTCAAGTGACCCACATGCCTCAGCCTCCCAAAGTGCTGGGATTACAGGTGTGAGCCACCACACCCGGCCTAAACTAGAGAATTTTTAAAAACTTTATTATGGAAGATAATGTTAGCCTCTCCAGTGACAACACAAAAAAAAGATTTAGAGGTGCCCAAATGAACTAAATATCTACTGCCTGATTTTCATAATAAAATCTCTTTGATCTTATGTTCACTTGCTTTCCTCTGAGACATACAAAGCATTTGGGGTCCGGGTGGTCCCCAAAGATACCAAAATCCACAATTGGAAGGAAATTCCATGCATGGATCAATGAGAGATACTGACTTTTAAAAACATAGCCTCTTTTAGGGGCGCTTACGGGGAAGAAGTTCCCAGATGTTCACACAGCTGCTCACAGCTGGAATGCTGGCACATGGACTAAGTTGTAAATCATAACTGGCAACTGAAAACAGTTTGCTACATAGGGAGGGAAGGGGAGGCAAATGGAAGAAAAATGTTCAAGTTGCTAAAAAGGAGCCGGGGCGAAGAAAATGCTAAAATCATCATACAGGCAGTAATCTTAAATCAGGCATAATGCAAACTAACAAATTTCTTCTCCAGGGGTCTTAAAAAAGATACACAATCCCCTCCTGTACCTTTAAAACATACAATCACCTATCATCTCAGCTGTCTACCTGACAGCAGCCAGTACTGCTAAGAATGCTATCAGGGGCCCCAGATGAACATTATGATGTAAGGGACATGTGGGGGTTGTTTTCAAGGTTGGCAGCTTCAGAACCTGGCCTAAGAACAAAAACTCTCTGCACTGGCCAGTGCTTCTAAGCCAGATTATTCAGACAGCTCCTTTTTAAAAATGACAGAGGCCAGGCGTGGTGGCTCACGCCTGTAATCACAGCACTTTGGGAGGCCGAGGCAGTTGGATCACCAGGTCAGGAGATTGAGACCATTCTGGCTAACATGGTGAAACCCCGTCTCTACTAAAAATACAAAAAATTAGCCAGGTGTGGTGGCATGTGCCTGTAGTCCCAGCTACTAGGAAGGCTGAAGCAGGAGAATCGCTTGAACCCAGGAGACAGAGGTTGCAGTGAGATCGTGCCACTGCACTCCAGGCTGGGTGACAAAGCAAGACTCTGTCTAAAAAAAAAAAAAAAAAAAAAAAAAAATTCTAATTTTACTGGTCTGGGGTGCATCTTAGGCACTAGAAATTTTTTTAACGTACCCCCCAGGTGATTGTAATGTGTAGACAGGGTTAAGAACTAATGTTCTAGAAAGGTATATATCTAATTACAATGAAGATAAATAGGGATGATTGTGGCTGCTACTCTGGAAGGCTGGAAGATTCCGAAGTAGACTTATGCTTTTATTAAATGTAAAGTGTATGATACATCCTTCACCACAAAAGGCTTCATAACCTTGAAATAAATGAAAGGAGTGGAAGCTGGGGGCGGGAGGAGATGGAAGAGTGTGTGTATTTATGCGCCCACACACAGATGAAAAAAGAGAGAGGCAATAACAGTGCTTATTCTACTTACTTGAGAGCTAAAAATCAGAAGGATTAAAGCAACTAAATCAAACCAAAATTTCATACACTTCCCAAACTGAAGAAGATTCAAAAGACAAAAATTAATTTTGTATGTCAAGTATGTAGAACTAATAGATCGAGAGAATATAAATGCCACTGAACTGTACACTTTAAAATTGTTAATTGAGCCAGGCCCAGTGGCTCACACCTGTAATCCCAGCACTTTGGGAGGCCAAGGCAGGTGGATCACCTGAGTTCCGGAGTTCAAGACCAGCCTGACCAACGTGGAGAAACACCCTCTCTACTAAAAATACAAAACTAGCTAGGCATGGTGGTGCATGCCTGTAATCCCAGCTACTCTGGAAGGCTGAGGTAGGAGAATCACTTGAACCCAGGAGACGGAGGGTACAGTGAGCCAAGAGATCATGCCATTGAACTCCAGCCTGGGCAACAAGAGTGAAACTCCATCTCAAAAAAATAAATAAATAAAAAATAAAAATAAAAATACAAAAATTAGCTGGCTGTGGTGGTACATGCCTGTAATTCCAACTACTCAGGAGGCTGAGACAGGAGAATTGCTTGAACCCAGGAGGTGAAGGTTGCAGTAAGCTGAGATCATGCCCCTGCACTCCAGCCTGGGTGACAGAGCAAGACTGTATCTCAAAAAAAAATAAATAAAAATAAATATTTAATTGTATATTATATGATTTTCACTGCAAAAAAAGATTATCAACGATTGAAAGCAAATGCTATCACTGGAACAAAAAAAAGGGCCGGGTACAGTGGCTCACGGCTGTAATCCCAGCACTTTGGGAGGACAAGGCGGGTGGCTCACAAGGTCAGGGGTTTGAGACCAGCCCAACCAACGTGGTGAAACCCTGTCTCTACTAAAGATACAAAAAATTAGCCAGGCATGGTGGCGTGTTCCTGTAATCTCACCTACTTGGGAGGCTGAGGCAGGAGAATCACTTGAACCCAGGAGGTGGAGATTCCAGTGAGCCAAGATCATACTATTGCACTCTAGCCTGGGTGACAGAGAGATACTCTGTCTCCAAAAAAAAAGAAAAAAGCAAAAAGGAAGTGACATGGTAAACATTCAAAGCCCCGGCCGGGCATGGTGGCTTATGTCTGTAATCTCAACACTTTCGGAGCCAGAGGCAGGCAGATCACGAAGTCAGGAGTTCAAGACTAGCCTGACCAACATGGTGAAACCCTGTCTCTACTAAAAATACAAAAATCAGCCAGGCGTGGTGGCGTGCGCCTATAATCTCAGCTACTACTGAGGCAGGAGAATCGCTTGAAGCCAGGAGGCAGAGATTGCAGTGAGCTGAGATCGAGTCACTGCACTCCAGCCTGGGCAACAGAGCAAGACTCTGTCTCAAAACAAAACATTTCAAAGCCCCTTTCTATTCTTAAAAAATTCACCAATGATCCTCTTTCTCTAAGATAACTAAGTCCTCTACTTATGGAGAAGGCAGAGGAGTGATTTAACAGTTTATAAAGATTTAATTTTGCCACCTTAATACAATTCAGTGGCCACAAATTACATTTCTCACTTAGCCAGGAGAGGGAGCTGTAATCAACATACCTCCCTGGAAGCTCTTTTGTTCAACAATTTACCTCATAGGTCCATCCTTACAATAGAAATAACCAAAATACGATACTTCTATGTATTATTATTATTATTTTGGCGGCAAAAGAATAGTTTGTGGGGAAAAAGGGGAAGGAAGCTTACCTCTCTCTTTTTTTTGGATTTGATATCATCGGCACTGTTTGAGAAATTGGATTTCCTCTTGTTACTTTCTGACTTCTCCCTGGGTTTATTATTTTCACCCTCCTTCATCTTCTTATACTTTTTCATAAATTCGGAAATTAGCTCAGGGCAATCCAAGTTTTTCTCAGGTTCCCAAGTATTGTGCTCCCTGGGTAAGAAAAATGGGAAAATTTAAAAAAAAAAGGGGGGGGGGGGAAGAGTAAAGAATGAGGAAAAATATCCAATGCCTTATTTCAAAGAGGACATTCAGACAAAAAGCACAGAGAAACCCTACGCTTTAAAGAAGATAACAAATTTGATCCTAGATTTCTACCCAGGAAAAATATATATATAAAAAAAGGCCCACACAAAGACTTATTTACAATTGTTTACAGCAGCATTTTAATAGTCAAAAACAGAAAACAAATTCAAATGTTCATCAATGGATAGTGACATGGAAAAACAAAATGTGGTATATCCATACAAAGGAATATTATTCAACAAAAATAAAATACTACAACATGCTACAACTTGGAAGAAACCCAAAAACATTATACTAAGTGAAAGAAATAAGACACAAGATACTACATATTGTCTAATTCCATTTATATGAAATGTCTGAGAAAGACAAAGTTATAGAGACAGAAAGCAGATCAGCCAGGCACGGTGGCTCACACCTGTAATCCCAGCACTCTGGGAGACCAAGGCAGGCAGATCACTTGAGGTCAGGAGTTTGAGACCAGCCTGGCCAACACAGTGAAACCGTAAAAAATAGCTTGGTATGGCGGTACACACCTGTAGTCCCAGCTACTTGGGAGGCTGAGGCAGGAGAATCGCTTGAGCCCAGGAAGGGGAGGTTGCAGTGACCTGAGATTGCACCACTACACTCCAGCCTGGGAGAAAAAGCCATACTGTCTCAAAAAAAAAAAAAAAAAGCAGATCAGTGATTGCCTGGGGCTGAGGGAGTTGTAATTAACTACAAACGGGAATCAAGAGAATTAATTTTGGGGGACACGAAAATGTTCTAAACCTGGATCACAGTGGTGGTTGCATAGCTCTATAAATTTACTACAAATCATTTAATTGGAGCCAGGCACAGTGGCTAACGCCTGTAATCCCAGCACTTTGGGAGGCACTCAGGAGTTCAAGACAAGCCTGGTCAATATTGCAAAACCCTGTCTCCACTAAAAATACAAAAATTAGCTGGGCTTGGTGGTGCACACCTGCAGTCCCAGCTACTCAGGAGGCTCGGACATGAGAACTGCTTGAATCTGGGAGGCTGAGGTTGTAGTGAGCCAAGATTAAACCACCGCATTCCAGTCTGGGCAACAGAGTGAGACACTATCACCAAAAAAAAAAAAAAAAAAAATCATTTAATTGGGCTGGGCGCAGTGGCTCACGCCTATAATCTCAGCACTTTGGGAGGCCAAGGTGAGGAAATCACTTGAGCCCACCAGTTCAAGACCAGCCTAAGCAACATAGCAAGACTCTGTCTCCACAGAAACTTTAAAATTACTCAGGCATGGTGGCTTGCACCTGTAGTCCCAGCTACTTGGGAGGCTGAAATGAGAGGATCCCTTGAGCCCAGAAGGTTGAGGCTGCAGTGAACCGTGACAGTACCACTGCACTCCCACCTGGGTAACAGAGTAAGATACTGTCTCAAAAAAAAAAAAAAAAAAACAACAAACAAACAAAAAAGAAAATCACTGAATTTGTACAATTTTTTTTTTTTTTAAGATGGGAGTCTCACTCTGTCTTGCAGGCTGGAGTGCAGTGGTGTGATACCGGCTCACTGCAACCTCCGGGTTCAAGCGATTCTCTGGCCACAGCCTCCCCGGTAACTGGGATTACAGGCGTGCGCCACCAATTTTTGTATTTTTAGTAGAGACAGGGTTTCACCACATTGGCCAGGCTGGTTTCGAACTCCTGACCTCAAGTGATCCGCCTGCCTCGGCCACTCAAAGTGCTGGAATTTGAGTGGCCACCGTATCCAGCCTGAATTGTACAATTTCAATGGGTGAATTTTATGGTGTTTATACCTCGATAAAGCTGTTTAAAAACCCAAATTTCAGCCAGGCACGGTGGCTCATGCATGTAATCCCAGTACTTTGGGAGGCTGAAGGGGGTGGATCACCTGAGGTCAGGAGTTCCAGACCAGCCTGGCCAACATGGTGAAACCCTGTCTCTACTAAAACTGCCAAAATCATGGCTGGGCGCGATGGCTCACGCCTGTAATCCCAGCACTTTGGGAGGCTGAGGCGTGCGGATAACAAGGTTGGGAGTTCGAGACCATCCTGGCTAACACGGTGAAACCCCATCTCTACAAAAACTACAAAAATTAACCAGGCGTGGTGGCACATGCCTGTAGTCCCAGCTACTCAGGAGGCTAAGGCAGGAGAATCACCTGAACTCAGGAGGCAGAGGTTGCAGTGAGCCAAGATCAGGCCACTGCACTCCAGCCTGGGTGACACATGAGACTCCATCTCAAAACAAAACAAAACAAAAAACAAAAAATTATCTGGGTGTTGTGGTGCACACCTGTAATCCCAGCTACCTGGGAGGCTGAGGCAGGAGAATCACTTGAACCTGGGAGGTGGAGGTTGCAGTGAGCCAAGATTGCACCACTGCACGCCAGTCTGGGTGACAGAGCAAGACTTCCTTTCAAAAAAAAAAAAAAAAAAAACTTTGCTGGCTAGGCACGGTGGCTCATGCCTGTAATCCCAGCACTTTGGGAGGCCAACGTGGGCAGATCACCTGCGGTCAGGAGTTTGAGACGAGCCTGGCCAACATGATGAAACCCTATCTCTACTAAAAATACAAAAATTAGCCAGGACTGGTGGTGCGCACCTGTAGTCCCAGCTATTCAGAAGGCTGAGGCGGGAGAATCACTTGAACCCAGGAGGAGGAGGCTGCAGTGAACTGAGATCACGCCACTGCACACCATCCTGGGCGACAGAGCAAGACTCCATCTCAAAAAATAAAAAATAGGCCAGGCGAGGTGGCTCATGCCTATAATCCCAGCACTTTGGGAGACCAAGGCGAGCAGATCACGAGATCAGGAGATGGAGACCATCCTGGCTAACATGGTGAAACCCGGTCTATACTAAAAATATAAAAAATTAGCCAGACATGGTGGCGCGTGCCTATAGTCTCAGCTACTCGGGAGGCCAGGCAGGAGAACTGCTTGAACCCAGGAGACAGAGGCTGCAGTGAGCCGAGATCGCGCCACTGCACTCAAGCCTAGGCGACAGAGTGAGACTTCGTCTCAAAAAAAAAAATGAGGCCGGGCGCGGTGGCTCAAGCCTGTAATCCCAGCACTTTGGGAGGCCGAGACGGGTGGATCACGAGGTCAGGAGATCGAGACCATCCTGGCTAACACGGTGAAACCCCGTCTCCACTAAAAAATACAAAAAACTAGCCGGGCGAAGTGGCGGGCGCCTGTAGTCCCAGCTACTCGGGAGGCTGAGGCGGGAGAATGGCGTGAACCTGGGAGGCGGAGCTTGCAGTGAGCTGAGATCCGGCCAAGGCACTCCAGCCTGGGCGACAGAGCAAGACTCCGTCTCAAAAAAAAATAAAAAAAAAAAATGAAAAAAATAAAAATAAAAATAAAAATAAATAAATAAATAATTCTTAAAAATAAAAACCCAAATTTGAATTCTGGTTTCAAAGTGGCAAAAACAGAATGATTTCACACATACAATCATCTGTGCAACTCCCGGAAAGGACAACTTAATAAATAATAAATTATGCAGCCAGGTGCGGTGCCTCATGCCTGTAATCCCAGCACTTTGGGAGGCCGAGGCAGGCAGGTCAAGAGGTCAGGATATCGAGACCATCCTGGCTAACATGGTGAAACCCCATCTCTACTGAAAATACAAAAAATTAGCCAGGCGTGGTGGCGGGCGCCTGCAGTCCCAGCTACTCGGGAGGCTGAGGTGAGAGAATGGCGTGAACCCGGGAGGTGGAGCTTGCAGCGAGCCAAGATCGTGCCACTGCACTCCAGCCTGGGCAACAGAGCAATACGCTGTTTCAAAAATTAAGAATAATATATTATGCACTGCCAGTTTATAATCTTAAATAACTGTTACTCATTTTTTTTAGATTTTTTTTTTTTTGAGACAATGCCTCCACCCTGTCACCCAGTCTGGAATGCAGTGGCATGATCACGACTCACTGCAGCCTTGACCTTCCAGGCTCAAGTGATCCTCCCGCCTCAGAATTCCAAGTAGCTGGGACTATAGCAGCGCACCACCATGTCTAGCTACTTTTTTTTTTTTGGGTAGAGATGGGGTCTCACTATGTTGCCTAGGCTGATCTCAAACTCCTGGGCTCAAGCGGTCCTCCTGCCTTGGCCTCCCAAAGTGCTGGTGTTACAGGAGTGAGCTATGACACTCAGCCCATCTTGGGTATTTTATTTGTTGGTTTTATTTATTTATTATTTTTTATTATGTGTTTTTCTTTTTTTCTTTTTGAGATGGAGTCTGGCTCTGTCGCCCAGGTTGGAGTGCGGTGGTGCGATCTCGGCTCACTGCAAGCTCCGCCTCCCAGGTTCACGCCATTCTCCTACCTCAGCCTCCCGAGTAGCTGGGGCTTACAGGCGCCCGCCACCATGCCCGGCTAATTTTTTTGTATTTTTAGTAGGGACGAGGTTTCACCGTGTTATCCAAGATGGTCTTGATTTCCTGACCTCGTGATCCACCCGCCTCGACCTCCCAAAGTGCTGGGATTACAGGCATGAGCCACAGCATCCGGCCTATTTTTTACTATTTTTTGAGATGGAGTTTTGCTCTTGTCACCCAGGCTGGAGTGCAATGGCACGATCTCGCCTCACTGCAACCTCCGCCTCCTGGGTTCAAGTGATTCTCCTGTCCCAGCATCCCGGGTAGCTGGGATTACAGGTACCCACCACCACGCCCAGCTAATTTCGCCCAACATGGGGCTTCCTCCTGTTGACCAGGCTGGTCTTGAACTCCTGACCTCAACTAATTTGCCTGTCTTGGCCTCCCAAAGTGCTGGGATTACAGGCGTGAGCCACCGCGCCCGGCCTTTGCTTGTTTTAAATAAGGTTTCTTGTTGGGCGCGGTGGCTCACGCCTATAATCCCAGCACTTTGGAAGGTCAATTCAGGCAGATCATCTGAGGTCGGGAGTTTGAGACCAGCCTGACCAACATGGAGAAACCCCATCTCTACTAAAAATACTAAATTAGCCAGGCATAGTGCCGCCTTCCTGTAATCTCAGCTACTCGGGAGGTTGAGTTGGGAGAATCACTTGAACCCGGGAGGCAGGAGGTTGTGGTGAGCTGAGTTCGAGCCATTGCACTCCAGCCTGGACAACAAGAGTGAAACTCCATCTCAAAAAAAATAGTAATAATAATGTTTCTTCAGATGGGAATGATTTGAACACATGCCATAATAACCTGACTCAAGTAGAAAGCAGAAAGATGGAAAAATCTGAGCTATTTACTCTCGACCTAAACAAGTTTCTACAAAAGGAACACAAAATTGAGACAAAATTTATTTCTAAATCATTTGAGCTAATATGGGAAAGCTTCTCCTTTATATCCCTTCTCGCAGCAGAAAAAAAAATTCCTCGGCCGGGCACGGTGGCTCACGTCTCTAATCCCAGCACTTTGGGAGGTGGAAGCAGGTGGATCACCTGAGGTCAGGAGTTCGAGACCAGCCTGGCCAACATGGTGAAACCCCATCTCTACTAAAAATACAAAAATTAGATGGACGTGGTGGCAGGCACCTGTAATCCCATCTAATCGGGGGAGGCTAAGGCAGGAGAATCGTTTGAACCCAGGAGAGGGAGGTTACAGTGAGCCGAGATCGCGCCATTACGCTCTAGCCTGGGCAGTAAGAGCGAAACTCTTGTCTCAAAAAAAAAAAAAAAAAAAAGTTGGCCGGGCGCGGTGGCTCACGCTTGTAATCCTAGCACTTTGGGAGGCCGAGGCGGGCAGATCACGAGGTCATGAGATCGAGACCATCCTGGCGAACACGGTGAAACCCCGTCTCTACAAAAAATACAAAAAAATGGCCGGGCGCGGTGGCTCAAGCCTGTAATCCCAGCACTTTGGGAGGCCGAGACGGGTGGATCACGAGGTCAGGAGATCGAGACCATCCTGGCTAACATGGTGAAACCCCGTCTCTATTAAAAATACAAAAAACTAGCCGGGCGTGGTGGCGGGCGCCTGTAGTCCCAGCTACTCGGAGGCTGAGGCGGGAGAATGGCGTGAACCCGGGAGGCGGAGCTTGCAGTGAGCCGAGATCGCGCCACTGCACTCCAGCCTGGGCGACACAGCGAGATTCCGTCTCAAAAAAAAAAACAAAACAAAACAAAAAAAAAAATTAACCGGGCCTGGTGGCGGGCGCCTATAGTCCCAGCTTCTAGGGAGGCTGAGGCAGGAGAATGGCGTGAACCTGGGAGGCGGCGGAGCTTACAGTGAGCTGAGATCGCGCCACTGCACTCTAGCCTGGGCGACAGAGCGAGACTCCGTCTCAAAAAAAAAAAAAAAGGTCAAGAAAAAAAATTCCTCACACAGTAACTTTTCCCAAAACCCACATACCACATAGTTTACCATTCCAGAGGAAATTAACATACCAATATTGAAAGGTGTACCAACACTATTACACAAGCTGAATAGACTTGGGGGTTGGGAGGAGTCTGTTGAAAGCTAGGAAAGCCAGTCCTATAAGGGGATTATCCCTTTTCCTAACACTTTGGCACTGCTGCTTCTACTTTGGTTTCCACCCAAAAGACAACATAGTATGATTTAAAAAGAGCCTGGGTTGGCCACGGACAGCGATTCACACCTATAATCCCAGCACTTCGAGAGGCCAAGGCAGGCAGATTGGTTGAACCCAAGAGTGCGAGACCAGCCTGGGTAACACAGTGAGACCCTGTCTCTATTTTAAAGATAAAAATATGTAAAAATTTAAATTTAAAAAAATTAAAGTTTTTGAAGAGGCAGGGTCTTGCTATGTTAACCAGACAGGAGTGCAGTGGCTATTCATAGGCCTGATCTCACTAATGCTCAGAACAGGAGTTCTGACCTGCTCTGGTTCACTCCTCCTTAGGCAACCTGGTGGTCCCTCACTCCTGGGAGGTCACTATATTGATGCCAAACTTAATGCAGACACCTGATCCGTTTAGTGCACTATAGCCCAGAACTCCTGGACTCAAGCAATCCTCCCACTTCAGCCTCCCTAGTAGCTGGGACTACAGGCACACACCACCACGCCTGGACTCTAAATGCTTTTATGAGAATCAAAAAAAGCACGAGAGGTAGAATCTGATCACTGTCTAGCACAAAGTAGGCGTTCAGTTATAGACAATGCTGATTTGTTGCAGTCTTTTATGAAATCCAGGGCATTTCTGAAAAAGTAAGGACCAATGTTTAATTTGTCTACCCCAAACCTTATCTTTCCCCCTTTCATCTATGGTACGGCACCAGTAGCTCAATGACAGAGAAAGAGTTTCAAGTATCTTTCAAATACCCCAAATATTTCCAGTGGTGATTCAATGGGCCCAATAAACATCTTCAAAATCTTCAGGTGTTACTTTAGTTCCTATCTGTTAGTGCTCTAGAGGTCTCTCAAACTCAACAGTTCTCATCACTAGTGGAAGCCATGATACCACTCCTCTCTAGAAAGAGGGCATCTTCTGATTGTTGCGCTACCCCATACTTGCACTCTGGGTGCTAGAGATGCTAAGCATCCTGCAAAATGCGTGAATGATCCCACCTACACGCCAATAATTCTCCAGATGAGAAACCTTGATCATGTAATGAAATAACCTCCCGTGTGTTTCAAAGGTTCTTGACACATAGCCTTTATCCAAAAGTATTGGTAAACCACTGTATCTTTCAGTGTATTTAGGTCCTATACTACAGAGCTGTGCCATCCAATATGGTAACCACTAGCCACATCTGCCTATTTGAAATGCAGCTAGTTTGAATGGAGATGCACTATAAAGTGTAAAATATATCCCAGATTTTCAAGTCTTAGCACACACACACACAAAATTTTGTTAATAACTTTTATACTGATTTTAACGCTGAAATAGTATTTTTCATATACTAGGTTAAATAAAATATTATTAAAATTAATTTCACAGCCGGGCACGGTGGCTCACACCTGTAATCCCAGCACTTTGGGAGGCCAAGGCAGATGGCTCACTTGAGCCTGGAAGTTCCAGACCAGCCTGAGCAACATGGCAAAACCCTACCTCTACTAAAAACACAATCACCCAGGCTGGAGTGCAGTGGCACAATCCTGGCTCACTGCAACCTCTGCCTCCTGAGTTCAAGTGATTCTCCTACCTCAGCCTCCCCAGTAGCTGGGATTACAGCTGCCCGCCACCACACCTAGCTAATTTTTTTATTTTTAGTAGATGGGGTTTTGCCATGTTGGCCAGGTGGGTCTCAAACTCCTGACCTCAGGTGATCCGCCCGCCTCAGCCTCCCAAAGTGCTGAGATTAGAGTACAAGCCACCGCGCCTGGCCTTATAAGCACTACTGTTTATCCTTATTCCACTAAGGAGATAAAATGATTAAGGAAATTAGCCAAGGCTATCCAGTTTGTATCATAAATGGTGGAGTTAGAATCTAGATCCAGGCAATCTGACTCCCGAGTCTGTGCTCCTAACCAATTCATTATACTGCCTTTCAAAAGCAGTATCATTAGCACATAAGCTCCACAAGCGGGGAGATTTTGTTTTGTTTACTGCTGTGTCTTCTAACTCTTAGGAAGAGTGCGGGAGGGGGAAGAAAACGACAAAGATGCTCATGATTCCTAAGGAAATAAACCAAAGATGTCTATCTCTACAGAGTACCAAAGCCTGGGGAAAAAAAGAAACTTACTCAGAAAAGCCTTTCCACTTCAGTAGATATTCCACTTGTCCCTTAACTACACGCCTGTCTAGCACCTTCTCCACAACGTACTCCTCCTCATCCTCTGAAGAAGAACTGTCAGCTGTCCGCTTGGTTTTCTTTCCCATGTCGCACACCGTTCCACCTGAAAGACTAAGGCCACCGGGTCCCTGTAAAGGCAAAGGACAAAATAGTTAGAATCCATGTGAAGAGTTAAAAACTTTGTCTCTTCTTGATGGGACGAAAAGGGGATAACACCAAGTTGCCATGTGCCCTGCTCTTGAGTCTCAAATCATTCTACAGATCAGTCCTAAGAATTTAATTTAAAAATGAATCAGTCTTCACTTCCTCAACCACAACCTTCTCTTCGGCTAAAGAGACCAAAATTATTAGAAGGCGCAATTGTCTAACTCTTCTTTCAGATTCCAAAAGACTAGTAGTGTGGTATGTTACTCCTGGCTATGTTTATAACTATTTACAAGCCAGGAACTCAAACAGAAATGTGCAAAATCTTCAGTTAAATCAACCAAGATAAAATTAAAACCTTTTTCTCCAAAGTGAATAAGGGTCTTTATAAAAATGAAAAAAGAAAAGCCACTAAAATATGAGTTTTCTGTGCTCTGAGCATCTTGCCCAGTCTCTCACCAGCACAAAAAAAAGGCTTGCTCAGGCATCTTTCACCACATTTTCAGTGACTTGGTACATTTCCCTTAAACAAATTGAGCTTGTCCCTTCAGAGCATCCATCAGCTCACAAAAGCAAGGCTGACATCTCAAACACACTAAGCTTCCTTTTTAGAAAGCTAATTTGGGGATGGGAGGGAGGCAGAAAGGAGAAAAAAATTTTCAGTCCTAAAATTCAAAATTAGTCACTAGATTGTTGAGTAATTCCCAAGATGTAACTAATCCAAATAGTTAAGAAGGTACCTCTCCTCTTAACTGAAGTTGACTCAGGGCCAAAGGAAGAGGAGGAGGAAAAAGAAGTCTGGCCCCAGACTCAGCATCAACATGAAGCCTCCTCAAAATACAGAGGAACCATTCATAGGCCCAAGGAAAGCTGAAGCAAGGAAACACAAATGGAAATTGAGTTAAGCTCAGAAATATGCACACCAGGGGGTACTCAACAGAGAATCTAGTTTTTAAAATTCCCATGTTGCTCTTCCACAATCATTTTTAAGAATTCTTCCTTAACCATGCTAAATGGCGCCTACAGTCTGGATTACAGAGTAGCAGAAATTGTTTTCTTAGCTGAACTCCATTATTGTTTTCCTGTAATCTTTAAAGATGTTTATCAGCACCCTCTAAATATTTCCACCCTGACCAGAAAACCACTGGGTCAGGGAGGGCCCACTACTAATCTCACAATGATGTTCAAGTCACATAAAAAGTGGCAATTATCAATTCACTTCAAATTAGCAAAACTTTAAAATTTATTACAAGATTATATAGTTGGAAACCATATCCCCAGAACTTATTAGCAATAGGTCTCCCCACCTAAAACACTGCCTATACCCATTACTGCCCTATAAGACTAAGTTTTTATTAAAATACTCTATTTGGAAGAAGTAGTAGGAAAATGTAGGTGCGGGGGGGGGGGGATTAAAATAATTTTTCCATGAATTTAGAAGAGTCCTAAGCTTCAAGAAAATATCTTATGTGGTTTATTTAAAATGAAACAGCCTCCAACCTCACCAGAGACAGGAAATGTCATATTCCAGGGAGAGTACCCCACCCCCACCCCCACTCACCTTGGAATTTCCGGGAGCTGAGCAGTTTAGGTCAGAGCGCTGGGGTTAAAACCAGCACCATGTTAGATGCATGCAGTTAAGCATTGTGGCTATGGCCTCCCCTGCCTCACCAGGAAAAACAAGGATTTACATGTGTTCTTCATTTTGAGGGAGAGAAAAGGAAAATCTCCCTTTATACCTTCATGCAGAAGAGGAGCCCCAAAGGTAGAAAATGAATGGGGGTTCCCTCCTTTACCTACCGGATCGCCCCAGTTCTTTCTTTCCCTCTGGGCTAACAGGAGGGGCCTCCCCTCCCAGGTCTGGGTCTTGGCGGGCTGGCAGCTCCCCCGCCCCCACCCAGCTGCCTGGGCGCCACTGCGCAGCTGTCCCAGTCCGTTGCCATAGCAACTGGCAGCAGTACTACACTAAGGGGGAGAAGCAAATGGAAAAGTTAAAAGGCTTAACTTTCCTTTTCAGTGAAGACTGGGTGGAGAAGTTGGAAGGTACCTCTCTTGGCCTCAAGGCTAAGGCATTCAGAGCTCAAGGGAATTACTTCTTAGGTTTTAAATCCAGTATTTATGCTTATTCCTCTAACAGCACTGTAAATTAATCAATAGCATTTTAAGATCATCTAACAAGATTACAGCTCAACTGAAGGGGGGAGGGGAAAGGCTCGATCCTTCTACAATACGATCAGTACAAACCACCCATCACTTAATACAGCCCACCAGAGCACTTCGGGCAACCCCATTTTACCATCTGTCACAGAACAGTTAATTAAAATTGCTTGAGGGGAAAAATAACAGGAAACAGGGGAAGGGAAGTATTTTAAAGACACTATATAACTTTCCTTCTTTGGGGTGATTACTAGAGATAAAATCCAAAGACACGAAGCACTACCAAAACAACAACCCCCCCAAAAAAATCTTTTAACTAAAATTACAGGTGGAGCGCCGGGCGCAGCGGATCATGCCTGCAATCCCACAACTTTGGGAGGACGGGGCAGGGCAATCATTTGAGGTCAGGTGTTCGAGACTAGCCCGACCAACATGGTGAAACCCCGTCTCTACTAAAAATACAAAAAAATTAACCAGGCGCGGTGGCAGGCGCGTATAGTCCCAGTTACTCAGGGGGCTGAGGGAGGAGAATCGCTTGAACCCGGGAAGCGGAGGTTGCAGTGAGCCAAGATCGTGCCACTGCACTCCAGCCTGGGCGACAAGAGTGAGACTGTCTCAAAAAAATAAAATAAAATTTAGGTGGAAAAAAATTCCCAAGAAGTTTAAAAAAAAAAAAAAGGAGAGCGGTTCTGCCACAACCTAATGGTTGATAAATTAAAACCACTTCTAGGTTGTTCTATAATGTTATGAAACAGATTTTTAAATAATTATTCATCACCTGATACATTATTAATGTACAACTCTCTGTATCAGTATGTCCCAATTCTTGAGAAAAGGAGTACTGGGATAAATAAAAAAGACATACAGAGACTTGAAATACTATAAGTTTTCCATTCTTCTGGCTCTAAAGAACATTTTTGAGAGCTTCAAAACTACTCTGCTTTATAGATATGGGAACTTTAAAGCCAGAAGTGGCTGCCATAGGAGAGTAAGAAAAAGGGACAATCAAAAGCAAAGAACTCAGTTGAGCCAAGCACGGTGGCCCACACCTGTAATCCCAGCACTTTGGGAAGCCGAAGCGGATGGATTACGGCAGGTCAGGAGTTCGAGACCAGCCTGACCAACATGGTGAAACCCCATCTCTACTAAAAATACAAAAATTGGCCAGGCATAGTAGCACATGCCTGTAATCACAGCCACTTGGGAGGCTAAGGCAGGAGAAGCGCTTGAACCTGGGAGGCAGAGGTTGCAGTGAGCCGAGATTGCACAACTGCACTCCAGCCTGGGCAACAAGAGCGAAACTCTGTCTCAAAAAAACAAATAAATAAATAAGAAAGAACGCAGTTGAGAAGAAGCATAGAATGGTGACTATTTTGGCTGTCAAACAGAAGAAACCATAGGGTGTAAGACCAAAGGAGAAATTTTTTTTTCTTTTTTTTTTTTTTGAGACGGAGTCTCGCTCTGTCACCAGGCTAGAGTGCTGTGGCGCAATCTCGGCTCACTGCAACCTCCAGCTCCCTGGTTCAAGGGATTCTCCTGCCTCAGCCTCCCAAGTAGCTGGGATTACAGGCATGTGCCACCACGCCCAGCTAATTTTTGTTATTTTTAGTAGAGATGGGGTTTCACCACGTTGGCCAGGATGGTCTCGATTTCCTGATCTCGTGATCCACCCGCCTCGGCCTCCCAAAGTGCTGGGATTACAGGCATGAGCCACCGCGCCCGTCCAGAAATTTTTTAATTACAAAAGATTTCCTCAAATTGGAATGGATCATCAGCAAACCTCCGATTAAAAACTGCATTTTTCGGCTGGGCGCGGTGGCTCAAGCCTGTAATCCCAGCACTTTGGGAGGCCGAGACAGGCGGATCACGAGGTCAGGAGATCGAGACCATCCTGGCTAACACGGTGAAACCCTGTCTCTACTAAAAAAAAAAAATACAAAAAACTAGCCGGGCGCGGTGGCGGGCGCCTGTAGTCCCAGCTACTCGGGAGGCTGAGGCAGGAGAATGGTGTAAACCCGGGAGGCGGAGCTTGCAGTGAGCTGAGATCCGGCCACTGCACTCCAGCCCAGGCGACAGAGCGAGACTCCGTCTCAAAAAAATAAAAACTGCATTTTTCAACTCTTCTTACCTTTTGTTTTAAACTTTTCATAATTAAGGGATATGAAAACAATACCAAACATTTAAACAGGATCTTGACTCTGATTAACTTGCCATGTGTGATCTTGAGTAAATAAATTTTCCATCTGACCCCGGCATCATTTAAACAGGCTAAATAAATCTGTACTACCCGCCCTACCTACCTCCTAGGGAAAAAGTGAGTTTATGTTGAAACCAAAGATCTATTAAGACCCCCAAAGAGAACCTTCTGTAAAAATATATCACGGCTGAATACAACAGCAGAAGAAAATATGTGACCTTCCAAATTCCTAAGCTAGTAAACCAAATCACATGCAGTAACTCCTGCAGCTCAACACATTAGTAGATAGCAAGAAAATGAGGAACAGTGTCTTTGTTAACTAGGCACTGGAAAACGAATAAACCTTCAGAGAACAGGGTAGGTATGTTCTCTCTCAAGGGCAAAATACTTATTCCTTAAAACTCAGACAAACTTTAAAGATGGCAGAATGAAAAGACTAATAGTAACTCTGTGAAGGAAAAAGGAACAGGAAAGAATGACAGCAATACTAACATTTTGGTGAAATCTTTCAGAGAAAGAAAAGTGAATTTAAAGAGGAAAGAGACAAAAATATTCTGGTGTCCACCCCTCCCCACAAAACATCAGGAAGTAAAAGATTGAGTTCAATTCCCTCCTTTCCACTCTTAAGAACTGCCTAAAGGGCACATGGGCTGAGGTCCTTTTCTTTTTGGGAAATGGGTTTTGTAACCACTGACAAATCAAATTAGGCCTGATGCCAGGAGTCAGAGTCCAACCATAATATTCTTTAAAGGATGGCATGCAATTGTCTTGTAAATCTCCTGGACAGTCACAGATCAGAAGCTGGCAAGGATGACGACATACTTCTGATGGAATGTGTCGTATCTTAACCTTGAAGTTACAGATCTGCTCAGGAGCAGCAGTAAGAAATGAGAAATGCACTCAGACATCGGAGGGGACATAATTCTCTTTTAGACAGTGCGACCCAGAGTATTAGGGTCAAATGAAACACAAAGCCAGTCAAACAATTTAAGGGCTAGAGCCTGGACCAGATAGAGCATCAAGACTGGTGGTTCACACTGAGTTTAGGGGGAGGGAGCTTTCCAGCATGAGAAATGAGACATGGTTGGCAGGATGATGGAGTGATTAAGGTAGAATCCCAATACGATGACAGACGAAAAGAAGGTGAGCCTCTGAACACAACCTTATCCTTGTGGAAATCTCCAAGGGAAAGGGTGAGCAGCTTCTCAAATTTCTAGAGTCTTTCAGGAATAACTGCTCTCAGCCTTCTCTCTTAAATATAGATAGGAACTATCTGGTAAAGCTACCCAGTAACTATAGATAGATTACAGCACCTAAGGCCCATAGAGATGAGAAAAGAGGCTGGGTGCGGTGGCTCACGCCTGTAATCCCAGCACTGTGGGAGGCTGAGGCAGGCAGATCTCCTGAGGTCAGGAGTTCCAGACCAACCTGGCCAACATGGTGAAACCCTGTCTCTACTAAAAATACAAAAATTAGCCAGGCATGGTGGCACACACCTGTAATCCCAGCTACTCGGGAGGCTGAGGCAGGAGAATCGCTTGAACCCAGAAGGTGGAGGTTGCAGTGAGCCAAGACTGAGCCATTGCACTCCAGCCTGGGCAACAAGGGCGAAACTTCGTCTCAAAAAAAAAAAAAAAATCAGCTCCCAGCAATTACAGAGAGGGCATCACAAGCAAGCTAGGGCAACCCAGAAAAACAAGAGGTAGGCCGGGCACAGTGGCTCCTGCCTATAATCCCAGCACTATGGGAGGCCGAGGCAGGTGGATCATGAGGTCAGGAGTTCAAGACCAGCCTGGTCAATATGGTGAAACCCCGTCTATACTAAAGACACACAAAAATTAGTCAGGCGTGGTGTAATCCCAGCTACACAGAAGGCTGAGGCAGTTATGCATCTGTAATCCCAGCTACTCAGAAGGCTGAGGCGGGAGAATCACTTAAACTGGGAGACGGAGGTTGCAGTGAGCTGAGATGGCACCACTGCACTCCAGCCTGGACAACAGGGCAAGACTCCATCTCAAAAAAAAAAAAAAAAGGCTGGGCACAGTGTCTCACGCCTGTAATCCCAACACTTTGGGAGGCCGAGGCGGGAGAATCATGAGGTCAGGAGATCAAGACCATCCTGGCTAACACAGTGAAACCGTCTCTACTAAAAATACAAAAAAATTAACCGGGCATGGTGGCGGGCGCCTGTAGTCCCGGCTACTCCAGAGGCTGAGGCAAGAGAATGGCGTGAAGCCAGGAGGTGGAGCTTGCAGTGAGCCGAGATCGCACCATTGCACTCCAGCCTGGGCGACAGTGCGAGACTCCGTCTCAATATAAAAAAAAAAAAAAAAAAAAAAAAGAGGTAATGATTAGCCCTTGGCATTGACCATTTAATCCTGGAACAACCCACATAGGGCCCCTGGTATCTGCTTTGTCCAGTTTAGGCTCTACTTTCATCCCTCCAGTCATTTGAGACAGGGTCTTGTTCTGTTGTTCAGGCTGTAGTGCAGTGACAAGGACAGTTCATTGCAGCCTCAAACTCCTGGGCTGAAGCAATCCTCTCACCTCAGCCTCCTGAGTAGCTGGGACCACAGGGGCACACCACCACGCCTGGCTACATTTTTTAATTTTTTTGGTGAGATGCACTCTCACTGTGTTGCCCAAGCTGGTCTCAAACTCCTGGGCTGAAGCAATTCTCCTGCCTTACCCCCACAAAGCAGTCACTACTTCTCAATACCAATTCCGGTGGCTTTTCTTACATCTTGTTATAGCCATTTTATTTTCATCACCACTTATGAGCAAAAGTACACATAATTCTAGATCTTTCACTAAGCTTTCTTTTTATTAAGAATGAAAGCCAGGCCGGGCGCGGTGGCTCAAGCCTGTAATCCCAGCACTTTGGGAGGCCGAGACGGGTGGATCACGAGGTCAGGAGATCGAGACCATCCTGGCTAACACGGTGAAACCCCGTCTCCACTAAAAAATACAAGAAACTAGCCGGGCGAAGTGGCGGGCGCCTGTAGTCCCAGCTACTCGGGAGGCTGAGGCAGGAGAATGGCGTGAACCTGGGAGGCGGAGCTTGCAGTGAGCTGAGATCCGGCCACTGCACTCCAGCCTGGGCGACAGAGCGAGACTCCGTCTCAAAAAAAAAAAAAAGAATGAAAGCCAGCCGGGCGCAGTGGCTCACGCCTGCAATCCCAGCACTTTGGGAGGCCAAGACGGGTGGATCACCTGAGGTCAGGAGTTTGAGACCAGGCTGGCCAACATGGCGAAACCCCGTCTCTACTAAAAATACAAAAATTAGCCAGGTGTGGTAGCAGGTGCCTGTAATCCCAGCTACTGGTGAGGCTGAGGTAGGAGAATCGCTTAAACCTGGGAGGTGGAGTTTCTGTGAGCCAAGATTGCGCCATTGCACTCTAGCCTGGGAGACAAGAGTGAAACTCCTTCTCAAAAAAAAAAAAAAAGAAAAAGAAAGCCAATTGGTAAGCTACCTCGCTGAACTACCCACTGAATTATTTAAAGATAGTAATCAAACCAAATGTCAAGATGCATAATCAATGTGCTCTCCATTTTAGAGTTTCAACATAAATTCTATAAGCCCCCTAACAAGGCAAAATCCTTTAGGAAGTAAGCCAGGGTTAAAGAGCAGAGGAGAGTACATATGCAAAGCTCCCTATCACATGGATTAATTAAATATGCCATTGATGAGTGGTTGCAGTTGGCCCAGACTTGTGAAATTCCCACTTCTCCTTAAGGCCCTTAGGGAGACAGTGACTTAGGTGAAGATTAAATTGTCAGCTACAGCAGTCTTCAAGGCATCCTCTATATAGCCTTATTGCAGCAAATAAAACAGATGAAAACAAACCAAACTTACAGAAACATTTTAATCTGCTCTATGTTCCTTGCTCTTTACGGAGCTTGAAGTACTGATGGTCTTAGGTATTTAACACAAACAGCATAAAACTAAAATATCCTCTATAAAGATGTTTTCTTGCAGTGGATTTATGATTTCTAAAGTATTAGCCATGTGGCATTTTAACAAAAACATAGCATAGAGATTCACATTACAGCTTTCCTGGCTGTCTCAGGTTTTGTTAAATGGGCTGATAACTATCACTCCACCTCCACAAAAAGCCCATGAGCACCCAATTCAAGAGGAGTTAAAAGCTTTTTAAATGTCTGTTTAAGAGACTAGATTAGGAAAGAGTTGAAGAGAAAGATTAACTATGGTCGTTAACACCCCTATCATTAACAAGCCACATACAGACAACACAAACTTTATTAACAGAAGAGAGCACGGAGGGAAGAAATGTTCTCCCATTGGCTAGCACAGCTCTAGTTCATGATCTTTTAAAAATCAGGCCAAGAGGCTGGGCACAATGTCTCATGGCTGTAATCTCAGCGCTTTGGGAGGCTGACGCAGGCAGATCACTTGACTTCAGGAGTTCAAGACCAGCGTGGCCAACATGGTGAAACACCATCTCTACTAAAAATACAAAAATTAGCCAGGTAAGGCAGTGCACACCTATAATCCCAGCTACTCAGGAGGCTTAGGCAGAAGAAGTGCTTGAGCCAGGAAGGCAGAGGCTGCAGTGAGTGGAGATGGTGCCACTGAACTCCAGCCTAGGCAAGAGGCAGACTCTTGTCTCAAAACAAAAAATCAGGCTTGGCGCGGTGGCACAATCCTGTAATCCCAGCACTTTGGGAGGTCGAGGCAGGCGGGTCACGAGGTCAGGAGATCGAGACCATCCTGGCTGAAACGGTGAAACTCCGTCTCTACTAAAAATACAAAAAATTAGCCGGGCGTGGTGGCGGACGCCTGTAGTCCCAGCTACTCGGGAGGCTGAGGCAGGAGAATGGCGTGAACCCAGGAGGCAAAGCTTGCTGTGAACTAGATCATGCACTGCACTCCAGCCTGGGCGACAGAGCAAGACTCCATCTCAAAAAAAAAAAAATCAGGCATGGGATTTTTACAGTGAGCATGGGAGTAAAGAGCCTTTTGTTCTCTTAGATAAAAACAGCCGGGCGCGGTGGCTCACCCTGTAATCCCAGCACTTTGGGAGGCAGATCACCTGAGGTTAAGAGTTCGAGACCAGCCTGGCCAACATGGCAAAACCACATCTCTACTAAAAATACAAAAATTAGCCAGGCATCGTGGTGGGCACCTGTAATCCTAGCTACTTGGGAGGCTGAGGCAGGAGAATTGCTGAAACCTGGGAAGCAGAGGTTGCAGTGAGTTGAGATCCCGCCACTGCACTCCAGCCTGGGCGACAGAGCCAGACTTCACCTCAAAACAAAACAAAACAAAACAAAACAAAAGTATACTTGGCTGGGCGCGGTGGCTCACGTCTGTAATCCCAGCACTTTGGGAGGCCAAGGCAGACGGATCACAAGGTCAGGAGATCAAGACCATCCTGGCTAACACAGTGAAACCGTCTCTACTAAAAATACAAAAAAATTAACCAGGCATAGTGGCGGGCGCCTGTAGTCCCGGCTACTCGGGAGGCTGAGGCAGGAGAATGGCATGAACCTGGGAGGCAGAGCTTGCAGTGAGCCGAGATCGCACCACTGCACTCCAGCCTGGGCAACAGAGCCAGATTCTGTCTCAAAAAACAAAAACAAAAACAAAAACATATACTTGGCTGGGTACCATGGCTTACCCCTATAATCCCAACAATTTGGGAGGTTGAGGCAGGATCACAGCTTGGGCCCAGAGTTCAAGACCAGCATGAGCAAACATAGGGGGACCTCCCCAATATGTAAAATAATAATTGTATATATACACATTCTAAATGGCGATAAAGGCTACCCTGTAAGTTCCATTTGGTTGTATGTCCCCCCCAGCTCTGATTACCAACATATTATAAATGAATGTGGGTTACAAGACTCAATTTTCAGAATTGCTTGAAGGTATCAGTCTGGTAAACTGGTGTATTTAGTAGTAACACAAAAATTCTTGTTTGATATCTCATCATTTTATACTGGATTTTCTTTTTTTTCACCCTCATTAAAATCCACTGAATTTCCTCTCTCAACTACCAGTTTTCAGAAACACGCATTCTATTTTATAGAATAAGATGTTGCCCTATTAAAAAAAAGTATCAGTTTTCTTTAAATTTAGCTAGGGTACACCTAAACCCACCACTGGGCAAGAGGTTAAATATCCAATTGTTTCAAGATTTATGAGAAAGCAGAATTTGGCACCACCATGGGAAAATGCCTTCCAGATGGTGTTTTCCAACAACTCTATCCTTGGAAATGTACTGAACTCATCTCAAGGCACCACACTCTCAGGTGGGTGTTAATCTCACATCCACTCCTCTCAAGCGTAATGAAACATGAATTTGGAGACCTCGTCACCTTTCACAAAGAACCTGGCAATACCATCATAAATAAATCTTGAGGAAAATGGGTAAGAGCAACATTTGAGTACATTATCATGAATCTTAGATTTATACATACCACTTTGGCAGATCATGTTCACAAAATATGGAAGGATTAAAAGAAAACTGAAAATGCTCATTCCCAAATAAAATTATGGTGATAAAGCATTTTCCAAATATTTGTCATAAAATTAAGACTCAGTCCTTACCATGGCATTATCTAGCTTGCAGATTTTAGACCTCAATAGCTTAAGGGTTACAAAGGCTCCTTCAGGTCATTTCAACAAATCATCCTTTTTTTTTTTTTTTGAGGCGGAGTCTCACTCTATCCTGGGCTGGAGTGGTATGGCCAGATCTCAATCACTGCAAGCTCCGTCTCCCGGGTTCACAGCCATTCCTCCGCCTCAACCTCCCGAGTGACCAGGACCTAATTAGCCTGCCACCTCCTTAGCTAGTTTGTTGTATTTTTGGTAGGAACAGAGTTTCACCATATTGTAGGATGGTCTCAATCTCCTGACCTGGTGATCAGCCATGCCCCAAAGTGCCTGAGGATCTGAGCTTAAACCCTTGACCCAAATCATCCATTTTAACAAAGAACCTGTGTTAGTCAGGCAATTTTTTTTTTTTTTTTTTTGAGACGGAGTCTAGCTCTGTCGCCCAGGCTCACGAGTACAGTGGCGATCTCCCAGCTCACGCAAGCTCCATGTCGGGTTCATGCCGATCTCCTGCCTCAGCCTCCCGAGTAGCTGGGATTACAGGTGCCTGCCACCATGCCTGGCTAATTTTGTATTTTTAGTAGAGCCGGGGTTTCACAGTGATAGCCAGGATGGTCTTGATCTCCTGACCTTGTGACCCACCCACCTCGACCTCCCAAAGTGCTGGGATTACAGGCGTGAGCCACAGCGTCCAGCTGACAATTTGTTTTCTTAGCATCAGTTTAAAGAAGACATTTGGCTGGGCATGGTGGCTCACGCCTATATTCCCAGCACTTTGGGAGGCGGGTGGATCACTGAAGCCAGGAGTTCGAGAAGAGCCTAGCCAACATGGCAAAATCCCATCTCTACTAAAAATACAAAAATTAGTCAGGCGTGGTGGTGGGCACCTGTAATCCCAGCTACTCAGGAGGCTGAGGCAGGAGAATTGCTTGAACCTGGGAGACGGAGGTTACAGTGAACTGAGATTGCACCATTGCAATCCAGCCTGGGCAACAGAGCTAGACTTCATCTCAAACAAACAACAACAAAAAAAATACAAGGGTATCCTTGGCTGCTCCTGGGCCATGTATTATGATCCTGACCAATTTCTCTCTGTGGGAATTTAAAAGCTGTTAAAAAAAAATACATAATGGGTGATGACAGGAGAAACAAACCCACACCAGAAGTTATCGAACCTTGCAGGTCTTTTCAAGTATCTCTATTGACATTTAAGTTGAGTTACTATGCCACAATATCATAAAAGTATGCTCTACACTTCAGCTATATTGATAGTTAAATGCAAAGAAAGGCATCAGATAAATGGCTAAAGGGATGGGTAATCTCAGACCACCCAGCTCTTCAATTGAGTGTTTTGATGTGTTACATAAGATGTTTCTGACTCCCTTTTTGTCCAGTTTCCAACTACATTCCCAATTCAAATCCTATGCCAAAAACATGATTAATATAGTAATTCTGATCCTTGTTCTAAAATTGGTTGATTATGGGATATTTATTGAGGGCCTAAAAAGTGTCAAGCATTGCATGAGCACAGAGTCTATTCCAGTTTTCAATTTTAAGGCGAGGATTTTTGAATTCCTCCTTGGTCAAGTTACCACCTCCTCCAAAGGCTGTTATAGAAAAGGTAAAAGGTAACTTGTCGCCGGGCGCGGTGGCTCATGCCTGTAATCCCAGCACTTTGGGAGGCCGAGGTGGGCGAATCACGAGGTCAGAAGATCGAGACCATCCTGACTAATACGGTGAAACCCCGTCTCTACTAAAAATATAAAAAACTAGCCGGGCGTGGTGCTGGCAGGCGCCTGTAGTCCCAGCTGCTCGGGAGGCTGAGGCAGGAGAATGGCGTGAACCTGGGAGGCGGAGCTTGCAGTGAGCCGAGATCGTGCCACTGCACTATGGCCTGGGCGACAGAGAAAGACTGCCTCAAAAAAAAAAAAAAAAGGTAACTTGTCAATAGTGGAAAGATCAGGACAGGAGTAAGTACATGTGGGTCTTAAACCAACTAGATCATTAAAAGGTCAAGTTGGACAATTTCATTAACTCTCATGGGTATTAGTTATTAGCCCTACTTAAACATCTGTTGTGGGAAAAACAAGAAAATACTCTGAAAAATATAAAGCAAATAGAAGTTAAATGTCTGACAGTAGATGAAGTTAAAAATAACTGTTTTGGGCCAGGCGTGGTGGCTCACACCTGTAATCCCAGCACTTTGGGAGGCTGAGGTGGGCGTGTCACGAGGTCGGGAAAAACAGACCATCCTGGCTAACCTGGTGAAAGTCTGTCTCTACTAAAACTACAAAACATTAGCCCAGCATGGTGGCACGTGCCTGTAGTCCCAGATACTCAGGAGGCTGAGGCAGGAGAATTGCTTGAACCCCACAGGAGGCGGAAGTTGCAGTGAGTCGAGATTGCACCACTGCACTCCAGCCTGGGTGACAGAGCGAGGCTCTGTCTCAAAATAAATAAATATGTTTTGATAAGCGTTCCTGCTTCTGTTTTCTGGAAGAGTTTGTATAAAATTGGTATTTCTTCCTAAAAAGTTTGGTAAAATTCTTCAGTGAAGCCATCTGAGCTCAGAGTTTTCTTTTTCTTTTGAGACAGAGTCTTGCTCTGTCGTCTAGGCTGGAATGCAGTGGTGCAATCTCAGCTCACTGCACCCCTCTGCCTCCGGGGTTCAAGCAATTCTCCTGCCTCAGCCTCCCAAGTAGCTGAGACTCAGGAGCACACCACCATGCCTGGCTAATTTTTGTATTTTTAGTACAGACGGGGCTTCACCATGCTAGCCAGGCTGGTCTTGAACTCCTGACCTCGTGATCCACCTGCCTCAGCCTCCCAAAGTTCTGGGATTACAGGCACGAGCCACTGCGCTTGGCCTGTGCCTGGCGTTTTCTTTGTGGGATGATTTATATCTACAAATTCATTTTCCTTAACAGAGATAAGGCTAGTAAGGTTCGGAAGTTTTCTTCTTGTTTTTTCCTGTAGAGAGGTCTCATTATGTTTCCTAGGCTGGTCTTGAACTCTTGGCCTCCCAAAATGTTGAGATTACATGTGTAAACCTCCATGCCCACCCAAGGTTCTGTATTTAAGTGAGTTTTGGTAGTCTGTCTTCAAGGAAGTTTCTAACTTCAACTAAGACATTGAATATATTCATATCATTTTTCTTTTTTTTTTTTGAGACGGAGTCTCGCTCTGTCACCCAGGCTGGACAGCAGTGGCCGGATCTCAGCTCACTGCAAGCTCCACCTCCCGGGTTTACGCCATTCTCCTGCCTCAGCCTCCCGAGTAGCCGGGACTACAAACGCCCGCCACCTTGCCTGGCTAGTTTTTTTTTTTTTGTATTTTTTTTTAGTAGAGACAGGGTTTCACCGTGTTAGCCAGGAAAGGATGGTCTCTGACCTCGTGATCCGCCCATCCCTGCCTCCCAAAGTGCTGGGATTACAGGCTTGAGCCACCGCGCCCAGCCCGTATCGTTTTTCAAAATATTCCCTTATTACTTTTATCTGTAGGATCAGTAGCAATATTCCTTATTTCCTAATATTGGCAATTAGTATCTTTTTTCCCGATTTATCAATTTTATTCATCTTTTCAAAGAACTTTCCATTTTACTGATATTCTCTATTGTTCTATATCCCAATAATTGCTGCTTTTATCATTACTATTTTCTTGTTTACTTTGGATTTAATTTGTTCTTTTTCTAGGTTCATAGGACAAAACCTGTCAGTGACCTGCTTTTGTTATTAAAGTACTTAATGCTATCAATTTCCCTTTAAGCACTGTCTTAACTGCATCCCACAAGTTTTTTTGTTTTGTTTTTGAGATAGGGTCTCTGTCACCCAGGCTCAAGTGCAGTGGCAGGATCACAGCTCAATGCAGCCTTGATCTCCCAAGCTCCACTGAGCTTCCCACCTCAGCCTTCCAAGTAGCTGGGACTACCGGTGAGCCACCACTCCTGGATACTTTTTTTTCTAGAAACTAGGTCTCACTATGTTGCCCAGGCTGGTCATGAACTCCTGGGCTCAAGTGATCCTCTCGTCTCAGCTTCTCAAAGTGTTGGGTTTACAGGAATCAGTCACAGCACCCAGCTTCATCCTAAAAGTTTTGATATATCGTCTTTTCATTTTCATTCAGTTCCAAGTATATTTTAGTTTTCTTTGCAATTTCCTCTTTGTAGGTGGGTTACTTTGAAGTGTGTTGTGTAGTTTCACAATATTTAGGGATTTTTCTTGATATCTTTGTTACTGATTTTTTATTTAATTGCACTATGATCAGGAAAGAAACATACCTTGGCCAGGCACAGTGGCTCATGCCTGTAATCCCAGCACTTTGGGAAGCTGAGATGAGAGGATCACTTGAGCCCAGGAGTCTGACATCAATCTGGGCAACATAACAAGACCCTGCCTCTACCAAAAAAAAAAAAAAGGGTTGGGGGGCTAAGCATGGTGGCACATGCCAGTGGTCCCAGCTTTTCTGAAGGCTGAGGCAGGAGGATCACTTGAGCCCAGGAGTTTCAGGCTGAAGTGAGTTGATTGTGCCACTGAAATCCAGCTTGGGTGACAGAACAAGACCCTGTTTAAATTTTTTTTAAAAAACCTTTGATTGAATCCTTTTGAATTTGAGACTTAATGACCCAAAAGATAAACTGTGTAACTGTTCCATGTGCACTTGAAAAGCACATGTATTCTGTTGTTGCTTGTACTATTCTATAAATGTCAATTATATCAGGTTATTGGCAGTGTTGTTCAAGTCTTCTGTTTCCTTACTGATTTCGTCTACCTGTTTTATCAGTTACTGAGAGGCACTGAAATTTCCAAATATAATTGCAGATGTCTGTTATTTCCTTTTTTTTTTTTTTTTTTTTTTTTGAGACGGAGTCTTGCTCTGTCACCCAGGCTGGAATGCAGTGGTGCAACCTCAGGTCACTGCAACCTCCGCCTCCCAGGTTCAAGCGATTCTCCTGCCTCAACCTCCCGAGTAGTTGGGATTAATTACAAGCGCATGCCACTATGCCCAGATAATTTTGTATTTTTAGTAGACAGGGTTTCGCCATGTTGGCCAGGCTGGTCTGGAACTCCTGACCTCAAGAAGTCCACCAACCTCAGCCTCCCAAAGTGCTGGGATTACAGGCGTAAGTCACCGCGCCTGGCTTGTTACTTCATTTCTGTTTTCCTTTGTGTATGCTGAAGCTTTATTATTAGCTTTTAGGACATTTAGAACTGTTATATCCACTTGATGGATTTATTCATTATTACATAACCTGGTGTTTGTTATTTGCCCTATTTCGTAAGTCTATCATGGAAAAATAATAAGAAAATACTTTGGAAAATATATAGGAAACAGAAGGAAAAATGTTTAATAATCAAGGAAGTTAAAATTTTAATGAATTTTCTTTATTATCTGTAAGTCTTATCTATGCTTATCTCTATTCATATAAATGAGGTTTGCTATGTTTTATCAGATCTTAGGCATAATTTATTGTTGTGAAATACTGAACAAATTAGCAGTATATTACCCTCCACAACTCACAGTGAGGTGAGGTGCACAGATTTAGGGATGAGAAACGAGGCACAGAGAGTTCAAGGATTTGCCTTAAAAACAAAACTTAAGATTTCCCAGCCTGTTAGTTGACCTCTTTAGTACAGGGCATTTTATTCCGACATAATTATATTTTATTCTGACATAATTATGCCCTCTGGCTCAGATATGAACTTGCTTTATTCTAAGAAACATAGATTACTATCAGAAAAATACTTGAATCCAATTTAGTTCCTCCTCTCCACAGAAGAAATAAATAACGAGTATGTTATAAAACCTGATCTTCAAACAGTCCTTTCAAGTACACCATCTCAAGCTCAGGGCTTTATCTAGTGTCCTTCCTAGTAATGAAACAGGATGGAACAGGCATTCAGTGAGTATGAAGAATAAGACTGCAAGTGAAAATTTTTACTCTCTCTATAACCTAGTTTCAGGTAGAAAAAAATTTGTCAGTGTTTAATTTTGATGAACTACTACTACTGGAAAGAAAATCCAGGCTACACAATCTATAGCCTCACTAGAAATATAGTGAAAATGTCCCAGCTAGTCTATTACATCCCTTGTAGAAAACCTTTTCTTTAGAAAGGCTTAAGCACACAGCTAACAAATACAGGTTATCCTGTGTTAATACCCCAAGGAGTTAATAGTCAGCCAACAGCTCAGTCTTCCATCCTTCAAGTCCTAGGCAAGAACAGGACTACACTGACACAAAACGTTGTAATTTGTAATGTTTTGATTCACATTTAAAATTACTGACTTAAGGCCGGGTGCGGTGGCTCATGCCTGTAATCCTGGCACTTTGGGAGGCCAAGGCGGGCGGATCACGAGATCAGGAGATCGAGACCATCCTGGCAAACACAGTGAAACCCCGTCTCTACTAAAAATACAAAAAAAATTAGCTGGGCGCAGTGGCGGGCACCTGTAGTCCCAGCTACTCGGGAGGCTGAGGCAGAATGGCATGAGCCCGGGTGGCGGAGGTTGCAGTGAGCCGAGATCACGCCACTGCACTCCAGCCTGGGAGACAAAGCGAGACTCCGTCTCAAAAAAAAAAAAAATTATTGACTTAAAAAGCAAACTCCAAGATGACTTAGGAGTCACTTCATAAAGTCTAAGGTCTAGAAGATTTGTTAATGATCACTTATCCAACTCCTTCCCTATAAGATGAAGAAACTAAGGACTAAAAAGGGCAGATGGCTCACCCATGGTTACACCATTAGATAATGGCAGAGGTAGGACAAGAACCCAGGTTTCTGAGCCTTTTTTCACTTGCCTCTCTTTCTTTAAAAATAACCTTTTCTTTTCTGAATTAGGTCAAATCTATTTGGGTAGAGGTTAGGGAACCAATGTGTAGTAGTCTGAATGATGGCCCTCTCCCAACAGAGATTCATATCTTAACCCCTTGAACCTGTAAATGTTACTTTATATAGCAAAAGATGTGATTAAAAGATGAATCTGGCCAGGCGTGGTGACTCATGCCTGTAATCCCAGCACTTTGGGAGGCTGAGGCAGGCGGATCACCTGAGGTCAGGGGTTTGAGACCAGCCTGGCCACAATGGTGAAATCCCATCTCTATTAAAAATACACAAATTGATCGCCGGGCGCGGTGGCTCAAGCCTGTAATCCCAGCACTTTGGGAGGCCGAGACGGGCGGATCACGAGGTCAGGAGATCAAGACCATCCTGGCTAACACGGTGAAACCCCGTCGCTACTAAGAAATACAAAAAACTAGCCAGGCGAGGTGGCGGGCACCTGTAGTCCCAGCTGCTCAGGAGGCTGAGGCAGGAGAATGGCGAAAAACCCGGGAGGCGGAGCTTGCAGTGAGCTGAGATCCGGCCACTGAACTCCAGCCTGGGTGACAAAGCGAGACTCTGTCTCAAAAAAAAAAAAAAAATACACAAATTGGCTGGGCACCTGTAATCCCAGCTACTCAGGAGGCTGAGGCAGGAGAATAGCTTGAACCTGGGAGGCGGAGGTTGCAGTAAGCCAGGATCATACCAATGCACTCCAGACTGGGTGACAAAGCGAGACTCTGTCTCAAAATAAAATAAACATGAATCTACATTTTTTTTTCAGGGACCTGCCACTTTAGGAATAAAATGTATTTTAAATCTGCTCTCTCAGGTTGAATTAAAAGATAGGAGAGGAGAAATTTATCCTGGTTCATCCAAGTGGTTTCTTATTTGCAATCATACGTATCCTTATAATACAGAGGTAGAGGGAGAGTTCTGATGGAAGTACTCAACAGAGAAGACAATGTGAAAACAGAACAGAGAGACATGCCAAGGAATGCTGACCATAATCAGAAGCTAAAAGAGGCAAAGAACACAGTCTCTCCTACAGCCTCCAAAAGGGCCTCAATATCTTGATTGTAGACTTCTGGGCTCCAAAATTGTGAGAAGAATAAACTCCTCTTGTTTTAAACCACCAAGTCTGTGGTAATTTGTTACAGCAGCCACAGGAAACTAATACACAGGGGGAATAAAATTTTAAAAATCATAAAGTAGACATATATAAAACATTACTGATCCAAAAAGAATTGTGTTTCAGATAACCCAAAGAATGTCTAAAACCTTTAATCCTTCATTTTCAAAGGGTAAATTGAGGCAACTGCAGGATACAATTTGCCCCAAAGAAATTGGCAGATCTGAGAAGAGAAACTCAGAAAGATCTAATATTTACATAGCTGCTAACAGGAACAGTGTAGGTTTTTCTGCAAACATGCTAGCTGGTAGAGCTCCTGGACAGACTAAACATAGGCAGCAGTTGTCACAGTGGGTGTTCTTCCAGCACAAGTGTAAAGCTGTCATCAGAAATGAATATGTGGCTTCGAGTGGCTTACAGAAATCCAACAAATCTGCATCTTGGACTCTGGACAAGCGAACTCTTCTCAGGATGACCTGGACTCCTTCCTATTAGTACAATGATCAGTTAAAATCATTCTCTATAAGCAAGGAAGAAAAATAAAAGTTTATGTCAGGAGAAAAAGATGATTGCCCAGAGTCCAAGTTCACGAATAGCAGATATGTAAACAGCCATACTGAGTCAAGTGGTATCTCATGTTGTAATTTATTACTTTTAAAATAAATATCCATAACATAGCTTTAGGCCCAGTTTCATGTAAGGTGAATGGAAATAAAAACAATCTAAGTAAAAGGACAAAATAAAGACTAGAAATGCTTTACCACGACAGTTATTAATTAAATGGGCTATATCAATAAGATACAGAAATCATGCTATGCAGTTAAAGACCTCAATAGAGCTGGGCACAGCGGCTAGCGCCTGTAATCCCAACACTTTAGGAGGCCGAGGCAGTTGGATCACGAGGTCAGTAGATCGAGACCATCCTGGCTAACACGGTGAAAACCTGTCTCTACTAAAAATACAAAAAAATTAGCCAGGCATGGTGGCACATGCCTGTAATCCCAGCTACTCGGGAGGCTGAGGCAGGAGGATCGCTTGAACCTGGGAGATAGAGGTTGCAGTGAGCCAAGATCACGCCACTGCACTCCAGCCTGGGCAACAGAGTGAAACTGTCTCAAAAACAAACAAACCTCAACAGAAGCAAAAAAATACTTGGTCTTCCTCAAAAATCTTTGTACCCTGATACCAAACCTTTCTCTTTTCTAGAGTATTGTTAAAAGGCTCTGAGAATCTCCAGAATTTCCCCAGCCATATACAAATCCAGCCGCTTCAAATGTAGGCTCACTCCTTCTTTCCCCAACTATCACCCTGCTTACCTACTACCCAAATTGAAGCTTTCCACTTACTAGTTTTCAGACAGAACAGTGAAAAAATATATTCCCCTTTATAGTAAACACTCCTTTTAGATTTGGTTGCAATGGTTAGGTATATCTCTAAGTTGTTCTTTTTTTTTTGAGACAGTCTCGCTCTGTCATCCAGGCTGGAGTGCTGTGGTGTCGAGTCTCGGCTCGCTGCAACCTCCGCCTCCCAGGTTCAGCAATTCTCCTGCCTCAGCCTCCAGAGTAGCTGGGACTATAGGCGCCCACCACCACGTCTGGCTAATTTTTTGTATTTTTAGTAGAGACGGGGTTTCACCATGTTAGCCAGGATAGTCTCAATCCTGAACTCATGATCTGCCTGCCTCGGCCTCCCAAAGTGCTGGGATTACAGGCATGAACCACTGCACCCAGCCGGTATGTCTCTAAGTTCTAAGCACAAATGCTATAACTTTTGTAATTGGAGGCCCAACACATATCACACTGGAAGTTAGGATTTCTAACTCTGTGAGATTCCCAGAATTTCAATGAAAAATTACCCACTAAAATTTCACCACCAGAGAGAAAAGTTCATCATATCTATTAATTATCACATTAGAGGCTGGGCACAGTGGCTCACGCTTGTAATCTCAGCACTTTGGGAAGCCAAGGCAAGCGGATCACCTAAGTTCAGGAGTTCGAGGCCAGCCTGACCAACATGGAGAAATCCTGTCTCTACTAAAAATTAGTAGGGCGTAGTGGCACACGTCTGTAATCCCAGCTACTCAGGAGGATGGGGCAGAAGAATCGCTTGAACCCGGGAGGCAGAGGTTGAGGTGAAGCAAGATCGCGCCATTGCACCCCAGACTGGGCAACAAGAGCGTCTCAAAACAAACAAACAAACAAACAAACAAAAAACCCTATCACATTGTGAGAGATTTTGCAATATTTTTATTGTTTTCCCTCTTTAAGCACTGTGAGACTTCACAATAAAACAAGCAATTTTCACTTGCACACCACAGTAAACTAGAAAGTCTCGGCTTGGCTCCTATAATCTTTCAAAGTAAAACACATGAGTAAAAACACCAAGTAACAGGTCACTGCTTAATCTGTTTAGATACTCCTTGACTTACAGGTTGAAAATACGAAAAATTGAAAATTCATTTCCTACACCTAAGGTGTTCCTACCGAACATCATAGCTTAGCCTAGCCTACTCTTAAATGTGTTCGGAATACTTACATTAGCCTACTGTTGGACAAAATCACCTAACACAAAGCCTATTTTATAATAAAGTGTTGAATATCTCATGTAATTGGTTGATTACTGTACCGAAAGTGAAAAACAGAATGGTTATGTGGATACTTGAAGTATGGTTTCTACTGAAAGGAAATTGCTTTCCACACCACTGTAAATGTGAAAAAATCTTAAGTCGAAATATCACAAGTAAGGGACCATCTGTACAAGGGGCTGGGGCTGGAGATGGAAGGAACTGACTCAGAAAGTAATCAAAGGTGGCATGATTTGGTGACCTATTGTTCAGATCAGCAGTCTTTTTTCCCCCAAAACTCTGGGTCTATAAACAGCTGCGAAATCAGTTCGGTGGAAACTGACTGCTTTCTTAAGACAATGAAATAGTATACTGCAGACAAAAGAGTATCAGAGTGCTCTGCACATTTGTTTGTTGAGTGAAATCTGTTTCAATGTGTGTACAGGATTACTGTAAAATACATTTCTTATTGAAGTCAAAAGTTTTGAAACGTGGATCCAAAAGAATCCCAGTAAAGAATTCCAGTAAAGAGGCTAGCTAGAATCAAGTGAAAAAGACGGATGTGAGGCAAAGTCTACCTTCTTCAAAAACATATTTGCCGTTATTTTAGGAAGCCAAACAAGGACAAGATGCAATCAATCATATGTGTAAGTTTAAGTTGCAAAAAGTGGTAAATATTTCTTTTTTCCTGAGACAAGGTCTCACTCTGTCACCCAGGCTGGCGTGCAGTGGCACGATCTTGGCTCACTACAACCTCTGCCTCCAGGTTGAAGCGATTCTCCCATCTCAGGTTCCTGAGTAGCTGGGATTACAGGTGCCCACCACTATGCCTGGCTAATTTTTGTGGGGTTTTTTGTTTTTTGTTTTGAGACGGAGTCTCGCTCTGTCACCCAGGCTGGAGTGCAGTGGTGCAATTTCTGCTCACTGCAACCTCCGCTTCCTGGGTTCAAGCAATTCTGTCTCTGCCTCCCGAGTAGCTGGAATTAGAGGTACCTGCCACCACTCCCGCTTAATTTTTTTGTATTTTCAGTAGAGACGGGGTTTCACGATGTTGGCCAAGCTGGTCTTGAACTCCTTGACCTCAAGTGATCCACCCGCCTCGGCCGCCCAAAGGGCTGGGATTACAGACATGAGCCCCTGCGCCCGGCCCAATTTTTGTGTTTTTAGTAGAGACGGGTTTCACCATGTTGGCCAGGCTGGTCTCAAACTCCTGGCCTCAAGTGATCCGCCCACCTCAGCCTCCCAAAGTGCTGGGATTACAGACGTAAGCCACTGGCGCCAGATCAAGTGGTAAAAATTTTAATAAAAATTTCCTTTTATCAAATGGAACAATGATCAATTCTGTATCTAAGGAGATAAACATCAGGATTTAGCGATCCATTTACCAAAGGCCACTCCCTAAACACTTCAACCATCTTCTCTCACTTTTACCTATTTTCCAATTGGTAAAATAATGGATTTTGAAAAAATAATAAACTCTAGCATTTTATTTTTATTTTTTAGCAATGGGATCTTGTTGTGCTGCCCAGACGAGTGCAGTGGCTATTCACAGGCATAATCATTTCACACTGCAGCCTTGACCACCTGAGCTCAAGCCTCCTGCCTCAGCTTCCAGAGTAGCTGGGACTACAGGAACACGAAACTGTGCCCTGCATACTCCAGAATTTTGGAAGAATGATTTTCAACCGAGGGAGACTTTATCCCCGATCCCTACCTCTCCGGACATTTGGCAATGTCTGTTAACAATCTGATTGTCACAAATGGGGATGTGGCGAGAGGTGCGATGTTACTGGCATACAGTGGATAGAAGCCAGGGATTTTGCTAAATATTTTACTATGCACAGGACACCCCGAATACCCTTAACAAAGAATTATTATCTGCCTCAAAATATCAACAGTGCTAACGCTGAGAAATCTTGCTGCAGGTTAAGACTGTATTCCTTTCAAACCTAAATAAATCCAGGACAGATACCCTTAACCAGTATCACTTTAGTTCTCAGAAGCTCAGCAACCCCATTACTAGCATACCTACAAATAGGTTTAAAACCAGGTATAAATTATATATAAATACTTTGTCCTTTTGCTAGTGCCAGAGAACATGGAAATTTTTCCTCTGTTCATAAACTGCTATTAAAATCGTTTGTCTTTGGTATAAAGTCGGAAAGGTCTCTAGTCATAAGTGTACTTCATAGGTAGTTGATTTTCAGTATTTAAGTATTTTCCCTTGATCCTGAATTATTGAATAAAGCAGTAAGACTCTGATACAGCCAATGTTATCAAAATTTATTTATTTCTCCAAAAGATCCTGGAATAAGCAGAGGGGGCATTACCAAAAGGAGAGAGACTGCATGTAAAACACACTTCGAAGGAAATCTAATTAAAAGGCAAGGAATAATCCAGGTGATGGATGAGTCTTCTGTCCCCAGAACCCTAAATATTACCCTCTTTAAGCGTTTCTTTTTTAATCCAAAGTCAGATATCCTCAAATGAACATCAAAAAGAGGGGTTTTAGGATATCTTTAATGGTGTAAAGAAAGGAAATGTGTGAGAGGGAAAGTTCCCGGGAGAAAGAGACTAAAATAAAAGCACTGGGCACATGGATTATATAAATCAGAAAAAGGGTGGTAAGTATGTGATTATGATTAGAAACACAAAACAATTGACTTCATTTTTTATTTAATTTTAATCACAAATCATTAATCTTGCAAAGTTTTAAACATTAAAGAACCAGCCTGCCTCGATCCTACTGTGTCCCTAGGACTGACACACTTTGGTGTGTAGCTTTCGAAAACTTTTCTATGGACCTACAAACATATTGTTCGTGGAAATATGCACTATCAGGATATAGAGATTTCTCCTATTCGTTCTAACATTTTAACAGTCTTCCTAAAGAAGCGACTTCTGAAAGTATTATAAAAAAAACAAACAAAAACCTCCTCTGTTCCCCAAACCTCAAGTGGTGAGGAGGCGGGGGAAAAATGGTCAAGTCGAGGAATACAGCAGGAAACGTAGGCTTTCAGGGAGGTGTATGGGACTGAGGCCTAAAGGCTCCGTTAGAACATTAGAAAAGTCATTGTGGATAAAACATTCATCCTCACACGCCATTACAGGCACCGACTCCCCTTCCTCACAACCCCAAATCGAAGACCTCTCTCTTTTGGAGAGCCGATTGGACGACTGGTCCCAGCGCTTTCCTTAGGCTGTCCGTCTACTGGCTCCAGATTCGTTCCATCCGTTTAACCGCCCGATCCCGCATTCCCCATTGGAGTCAAACCGCTGCCTCCTGGAGAAGCCCAACCTACCGCGCGCTTCCTGCTCACTGGCTCAGTGAGACGCTCCTCAGAAGGGGAAAACCCATCTCCCACATTCCGATGGCCCAAGGGCCGATCAGTCGGCAGCTCAAGGCACACCCAATTGGCCTATACACAAGCCAGTCAAAGTCTTCGGCTGCACAGCTCCCAAGAACCTACAGGGATTAAAACATCCCGCCCCCTGTTCTTCTATTGGTTGACCCGATCCACCGCTGCCCCTTGACTATCCCCCACCCCGCGGTCCATTCATTTCACACAATAACGGGCCCAAATGGAGTCAGTTCAAGACCTACTATGGGTAGATAAGACTGTCTGCCACTTACCCGGGATTGAGAGTGATCACTCACGCTAACGTCTGCCCTGTTCCTGTTTGGTGAGGCCGCACCACTAGCCACCACCGCCGCCGCCTTCTGCGCAACGCCAACCGCCCGCCAAAACGGATCCTTCCCTGCGCCTGCGCAACCAATCCTGGGACCGGACCTTTTTTCTCCGCCCACTGCGCATGCGCAAAGCTAGAATCAACTCCCGCCAACACGCAGGCGCCGTAGGTTCACTGCCCAGTCCTGCCCGCCATTTCACGTGTTCCCAGAGGCAGGTGGAACTTCTTAATGCGCCTGCGCAAAATTCGCCATTTTGCTACACGTGCGGTCAACAAGCGTTCTTTGCAAAAAAACTGTGACCTCCTGGCTGCTTGTCTAATACATAGTGTTAATCATGCTTTGCCACGCGACTTGACTGTAATATTTACGCGTGGAAGATGAAAAAGGCGTTAAACACCCCAGGTAGATTCAAACATGAATGATTGGTCGGTTGGCCAATCAGACTGGTTAACAATAATATTACTCGAGAACCAATTGACTCCAAGGGGTGGAGACGCGTAGAACGCCCAAAGGAATGACGTTACACAGCAATGTGGCACCACAGGCCAATAGCAAGGGGAAGCGATTTCAAATGTCCAATCAGAGCTGTTCCAGGGCGGAGTCTACCAATGCCGAAAGCGAGGAGGCGGGGTAAAAAAGAGAGGCCGAAGGTAGGCTGGCAGATACGTTCGTCAGCTTGCTCCTTTCTGCCCGTGGACGCCGCCGAAGAAGCATCGTTAAAGTCTCTCTTCTCCCTGCCGTCATGTCTAAGTCAGAGGTGAGTTAGGCGAGCTTTCCAACTTGAATTTTTTCGTCTCCCTTTCCTGAATCGGTAAGATGCGGCTTGGTTTCGTTCCTTGCACCAGCCGATTCTACAGTTAACTTCGGTCGCTGCCAAGGCCTACCCCTCCCAAAGTTCAAGTCGCCATTTTGTCCTCTTGATCGCCATGAGGCCGCTCTCCGCCAACCACGAGTTATCACGCGGGACTCGCTACTCGTAGCAAAATTCTTAGGCACACAGGATCTTTGTCTTTTTTTAAACCTTGCCTTGGTGAGCGAGATTTCTGAAGAGCGGTTAGTCCCATTATGGAGATGCAGCCCTCCCACCCAAGCCTTTGTTGCGCGTGCGTCGGAAGACGACTAGAGACGCATGCGCTTGCGATTTCCCAGCACTCCCAACCCCCAGCATACTGCCTCCCTTGGTGGGGAGAAGCACGTGGCTTGTTGCGACCTGAACAAACAATAAGTGCTAGGTACACAGTTGGTGTCTAGTTTTTCTTTTCCTTGATGGAAATTGTTTCGTGTTGTAGTCCATTTAACACTTCCCCCTTCCCCCACTCCAGTCTCCTAAAGAGCCCGAACAGCTGAGGAAGCTCTTCATTGGAGGGTTGAGCTTTGAAACAACCGATGAGAGCCTGAGGAGCCATTTTGAGCAATGGGGAACGCTCACGGACTGTGTGGTAAGAATTGGGACAAAGCAGTAAAATAGCCGATTTCCTTGGCATATCTTGGTGCAGTCCTCTCTGAATGCTTATGAAAGTTGTTAGTAGCATTATGGTTAGAGCTTTGTCGGCAAAGGAACATTCTGCTTTGATTTTAAAAGCTACCTGTTAAATCTAGGGTAGTGGCAAACTGGACCGCTTTTCATAAAAGGCTGGTATAAAGTTTCCTATTGCCCTATTCAAAGTTAAAATGACAAAAGCTTCTGCGGTCAGACTTTGTTACATAAATTAACACTGTTCTCAGGTAATGAGAGATCCAAACACCAAGCGTTCCAGGGGCTTTGGGTTTGTCACATATGCCACTGTGGAGGAGGTGGATGCAGCTATGAATGCAAGGCCACACAAGGTGGACGGAAGAGTTGTGGAACCAAAGAGAGCTGTCTCAAGAGAAGTGAGTTATTTTGTGTTGGGTTTTTTTTTGTTTTTTTTTCCCCCTTCAACTCATTTAGAGATGTGCTGCTATGGACTTAAGATTCAGGAGTTTTCTAAACTTACCAGAACAATTTTTTATTTGAATATAGGGTTTGCTAATCTAAACCTGTGGTTTTCCTCCTATTAGGATTCTCAAAGACCAGGTGCCCACTTAACTGTGAAAAAGATATTTGTTGGTGGCATTAAAGAAGACACCGAAGAACATCACCTAAGAGATTATTTTGAACAGTATGGGAAAATTGAAGTGATTGAAATCATGACTGACCGAGGCAGTGGCAAGAAAAGGGGCTTTGCCTTTGTAACCTTTGACGACCATGACTCCGTGGATAAGATTGTCAGTAAGTATCCGATAGTGGCATTTAGTAAGGGTTCCACAATCCATGTGGCATTCTAAACCCTGAGACCATGTATTTATATTTTTTTTAGTTCAGAAATACCATACTGTGAATGGCCACAACTGTGAAGTTAGGAAAGCCCTGTCAAAGCAAGAGATGGCTAGTGCTTCATCCAGCCAAAGAGGTATGCTTGTTGCTGAATTAAACCTTAAAGGTAACTTTGAGTTACTTCAGTATGAATGATTTAATGCTTAAACTTCATTTCTTAAGGTCGAAGTGGTTCTGGAAACTTTGGTGGTGGTCGTGGAGGTGGTTTCGGTGGGAATGACAACTTCGGTCGTGGAGGAAACTTCAGTGGTCGTGGTATGTATGGTTTATGCACGTGTAGTTCTGACGTCACACCGTCTTTGCTATGTAGATTTTACAGTGTGGGAAGTGCATTCAGAATGTCATTTTCAGTGCAAGTCATACTTAAAACTTGAAACTTTTTCTTCCAGGTGGCTTTGGTGGCAGCCGTGGTGGTGGTGGATATGGTGGCAGTGGGGATGGCTATAATGGATTTGGTAATGATGGTAAGTTTTTTAGGACTAAGTAGAGAAAAAATCCTGGCAACCTGGATCTTTAGAATAGGTTGATAAGAGACTAAAATTCTGGTGCATGACAAACTCAACCTTGCCCATAACACGCATGCTGTGAGCAGGCCTTCAGCCATTACACTTGCACACGTTTTCATTGTCAAATACTTTTGTCTTATTGAGAAGAATTGTATTCTTGTAGGTGGTTATGGAGGAGGCGGCCCTGGTTACTCTGGAGGAAGCAGAGGCTATGGAAGTGGTGGACAGGGTTATGGAAACCAGGGCAGTGGCTATGGCGGGAGTGGCAGCTATGACAGCTATAACAACGGAGGCGGAGGCGGCTTTGGCGGTGGTAGTGGTAGGTATCCAGTGATCCAAGTACTTGGTGTGACAGCTAGATTAGCCTTTTAGAGCTTGGGTTCTGGTGCTGTTAAAGCATTGTGTGGTACATTGCATGGTATATTAAAAAAACAAATGGGCTTGCTATGCTACCTCCTCCTAGCTTTAAGCTGGGGCCGCCTCACTCCCAATTAGTAGAGATAAGTGGATAGTATTGTCTTTGAGTTAGATTAGTATCATAGAAGGATTTAGTATCTTAATTCCTTTGGGACCTTAGGCGCTTAGTTGATGTATCCAAGATACTTCTGCTTGCTGTGGCCCTGGATCCATGAAGGCCTTCAAGGCTGGAGAATATGCTTGAGCCACTATGAAAATCTCTTTATTTTATGTCATGGTGAGTTAGGCCAGTTTTCTTTTTATTACTGGATTATTCAACTGAATGCCTTTCCCAGAGAATGAAATGCAAAGATTGGAGTCACCATAGTTTGGGAGAAAGGAAGGCAGATAACTCAACCTTATTTTATTCTGACCACTAAACAGAATTGGAAACTAGCATCATCTTCAGGTAACAGACGAAGGCCCTCTTTCCCATTCATAGGAAGCAATTTTGGAGGTGGTGGAAGCTACAATGATTTTGGCAATTACAACAATCAGTCTTCAAATTTTGGACCCATGAAGGGAGGAAATTTTGGAGGCAGAAGCTCTGGCCCCTATGGCGGTGGAGGTCAATACTTTGCAAAACCACGAAACCAAGGTATGGTATCTGTAATTTGGGATCATGTCAAAAGAGTTGTATCTGTAGCTACTGCTGGGAAGAAAGCCCTTTAACTGCTATGTCTAGGCAGCAAAACGTTTACAGTTTAGAACCTTCAGAAAGTGATAATTTGATCACAAATTTAAAAAGTCACGGGACTGCTTTACCACCTCCTTTGGAGTAGGGGCCATTTTTAAATGGCCAGACACTTGAATTTAACTTTTATTATCTCAACTATGAAAACATTGTGTTACTGTTGGCACTTTGAAACTTTAAAAGAAAAATTGTACTCTTCAGGTGGCTATGGCGGTTCCAGCAGCAGCAGTAGCTATGGCAGTGGCAGAAGATTTTAATTAGGTAAGTAAGCACCTTTTTGTGTGTGGACATAATTTTTTAAATTGCTGATGAACCCAATAACCCTAATGTAGCTGAGCAGTGCAACATAGTTAACATTATAATTGCAGTAATTGTGGATATAAAGTTAATATTCAGATCAGCAAAATTTGTGGGAAGCAAACTTGATATTGGATTGTAGCCTTGAGTCTTAATATGTTTAGATTAACAACTTTATTCCATATTGTTCAACAGGAAACAAAGCTTAGCAGGAGAGGAGAGCCAGAGAAGTGACAGGGAAGCTACAGGTTACAACAGATTTGTGAACTCAGCCAAGCACAGTGGTGGCAGGGCCTAGCTGCTACAAAGAAGACATGTTTTAGACAAATACTCATGTGTATGGGCAAAAAACTCGAGGACTGTATTTGTGACTAATTGTATAACAGGTTATTTTAGTTTCTGTTCTGTGGAAAGTGTAAAGCATTCCAACAAAGGGTTTTAATGTAGATTTTTTTTTTTTTTGCACCCATGCTGTTGATTGCTAAATGTAATAGTCTGATCGTGACGCTGAATAAATGTCTTTTTTTTAATGTGCTGTGTAAAGTTAGTCTACTCTGAAGCCATCTTGGTAAACTTCCCCAACAGTGTGAAGTTAGAATTCCTTCAGGGTGATGCCAGGTTCTATTTGGAATTTATATACAACCTGCTTGGGTGGAGAAGCCATTGTCTTCGGAAACCTTGGTGTAGTTGAACTGATAGTTACTGTTGTGACCTGAAGTTCACCGTTAAAAGGGATTACCCAAGCAAAATCATGGAATTATTGGTTATAAAAGTGATTGTTGGCACATCCTATGCAATATATCTAAATTGAATAATGGTACCAGATAAAATTATAGATGGGAATGAAGCTTGTGTATCATCCATTATCATGTGTAATCAATAAACGATTTAATTCTCTTGAATGAAATGACAACTGTATGGATTTGGGACTGGCAGAGATTTGGACTTTCCCTACCCACTCCCCTTGATGATGTTGAATGCTTCTATCACAATCCAAGTTCAAAGCTCTGCCAGGGAATAGAAACTAGCTGCTGGCTAATGCCGCTCCATAAATCCACAGATTTGAAGTGTTTGGGAGGCCTTTTAAAAATAAGCAATATCAGAAAGTATTTTAATGAACATAAAGATAGGCTTACATTAAAGGAAAACTGCAGTTTCGGTTCTGGTTGGGTGGGCCTTCAGAGGTTTTATCAGTTAACTATACTAATTTGGAGATGAAAACCATACCAATAGAAACTAAATTTTTCTATGTAATTTCGTGTTAACTGCAGTTTCCCTTTATGGCACAAGGTCACACAACCTACCTAAAATGTTAATTGTATAGAAAATGATTTCTAAACCTTTAACAGTTAATATCCAATAATGTGTTATTTGTACATAGATTCTTTTGAGCCTTACCTTTGGTGCTCTCAATTTCAGTGCTATTGTACCTAGTAGCATAGAGATTTGTTTATCAATAGTACTGTATATTCCATCCCATGGGTGTGTTGGAAGTTTGGGGAGGAGGGTGGTGGGAGGTGGGTGGGAGATGGTGGTGGGTGGGAAAGCATGGGTGATAGTCCATGATACTGGCTGAGTTTGCAATAGCAGGTGGAACCTTAACTATTGAGGGAGTTTGCAGATACCTCAGGATTCGTGACAATGCCTTTAAAGATCCAGGAGAGATGTTCAGCTACTAGGAACTGCTAGCAAGTATAGCGCGAATGGCTCCGAGCTCAGACACTCTACAGCTGAGAGTAGACACTTGTGGTATGTGGAGTACAGATAAGCCAGGGGCAGGCCACGGCACGCTCCATGAAAGCTAGGAGGGAGTGAAATTTCAGTGATCATCGCAAGGAAGGAGGCAGACAAGAGTAAGGCACACCTGACTCTTAGGACTAGCAGTCAGAACCAGGAGGAAAGGTTTTATTGCTATGCGGGTAGGTAAGAACAGATTTTACTTACATCCATATAGTGGCTTAAAGTCCAGTTTTCTGTTAAACATTTTTCTTAATATATTGAGCCAAAACTAGTCCAGTTAAGCTGAACTTGGTTTTTCTGGAGATGAATTGTTTTAAATTGACACCCTATTGGTGGCTCCCAGTTGAAGGAAGTGAGCACATTATTTGTACTGTGAATATAAATTTTTGCCCTTTTATTTATCTTCCTTTGACCCATTTCCTTAAAATAATGGCTCAAAGTAATAGACTCTTCCCCATATGGTGGGGGGATGGGTGGGCTATCAATGGGAGGTATGGGGGGTTTAGTTTGAGATGGGACTTGGTCTTAGAAGAGAGCTACTTCTAAAGGCTGTTTACTTTTCTAGGGAGGAGTCTGCTACTAGTCTTATCAGCTCTTAAAAACAGAAACTCACCTGTCCAAGTTCGTGGCAGAAAGGTAAGTTTTTTACAAGTTAGTGGTCAGCAAAAGAATGCCCTGCGTTCCCAAAGTAAAAAGGGAGGACAAGCTGTACCTCAAACCAAAACATTTTGTAATCTCATCCAATTGCAAAAAGTTACTGGTACAACCAGGTATTCCCAGTAGTGACAATGGATATAATTGTGTAGTCATTCACTTCTGTTTATATAAATACTTTATAACCTCTTTTGCCTTTTGCAGGAACATCCTTGTGAAGACCTTTATCTGAGCCACTGTGCTTCGTTATCACTGCCATGTAGTTGACATGAGCTGTTCTGCAGCTCAAATTCCATTTTGTAAATGGGGTTTTTTGTTTTTTTTAAAAAATAAACTGTATTTGACTTATTTCTGCTTGTTTTGTCCTCCTTTGTGATATCTATGGTTAATAACGTTGAAATTCAGGTTAGAGAGGATATGGTTGATTACAATGTGAATTGCTATATTTAGATTCATCCCATTCAGCTTTATGGTTTAATGAAAATAGAAATAAGTTTTCACTGCTGGAGTAATTTTTGGCTCATTATAATAAGTAAACTTTACTGTTGATCCAATTGAGCATGTCCTTTTTCTAGCTCTCCTGGCAAGGGAAAATCAAGTTGTAGCACTGCCATTGAGCTCAGTAGGTCTCTATTGGGACTTATGCTCACCATCTGTTGCAGAAGGACATAATGGGTTTCATCTTTGGCAAACAAGTTGGGTTTATTGGCCAGCTGTCTCATACTAAAGTAGAATTATCAAGCCAGGAGTAAGAAAGTAAACTGAATGGGAGGCAAGACTTAGCCTCTCAAAGATAGTGAGCCTAAAAATGTAAGGGCTATCTTGGAAGTAATAATTGTACCCTCTAGCAAATGCTTAGTTTTTTCTGTGTGTGTGTTTGAGATGAAGTGTCCCTCTGTCACCCAGACGAGTGCAGTGACAATCTTTGCTCACTGCAACCTCTGCCTCCTGGGTTAAAGCAATTCTGACTCAACTTCCCATGTAGGTGGGACTAGAGGTGCCCAGCTAATTGTATTTTTAATAGAGACAGCGTTTCACCATGTTGCCCAGGCTGGTCTTGAACTCCTGGCCTTAGGGGATCTGCTCACCTCAGCCTCCTAAAGTGCTGAGATTAGAACTGTGAGCCACTGTGCCTGGCCACTTAAATTTTTCTGATATTTTCAAGCAAAGTTTATCCAGCCTCAGTTTTGAACCTAACAAAAGTGGAGGTAGAATTATTGGGAAATTTTTGCCTCTTAACACCCATGCTGTTTTGAAATAACTGTGGGACTAAGTTCCATCAGCCTTGTGGTACTTGGAAGTAATGTCAGGGTCTCAGTTTGTGACTTGGCATTTACTAGAGGTTTTATTGTGGACAATCAGATTTCCTTGAAGGGAAAGGGCAACTGGAGGATAGTAGTTTCCTAAAAGCATGCCTATTGAAGAGAAACATTGTTTCATTCCATGTACTTTGCTACATACTTCATTATATGGGATTGTGAAAAGTAAATTCCATATTTTCTAAATCAGGAAATAGGCTGAAGGTAAAATCCTGTCCCAAGTTCCTGCAACCACTGGACCATGTAACCCAGGCTGCTCTATTTTCAAACTTATGTTCCACCTTGTTAGGTCAGCACACCAAACGTGTGTGTGTACGTGTGTGTGAGATGGTCTTACTAGTGATTTTCATGAGTGCACGGGGATTGTCTGTACCTGACATCTCTTAGGTGAACTAATTAAATTTCTGAACAGCTAGCCCAAGCCCCTGCCCTTTGCAACTTGAAATGGGGAGACAAAATGGCTGGGTGCAGTGGCTCATGCCTGTAATCCCAACACTTTGGGAGGCCGAGGCAGGTGGATCACGATGTCAGGAGTTTGAGACCAGCCTGGCCAACATAGTGAAACCCCATCTCTACTAAAAATACAAAAATTGGCTGGGCACAGTGGCTCACGCCTGTAATCCTAACACTTTGGGAGGCCAAGGCGGGCAGATTGCCTGAGCTCAGGAGTTCAAAACCAACCTGGGCAACATGGTGAAACCCCATCTCTACTAAAAAATACAAAAAAAATTAGCCAGGTGTAGTGGCTCGTGCCTGTAGTCCCAGCTACTCAGGAGGCGGAGGCAGAAGAATTGCTTGAACCGGTGAGTCGGAGGTTGCAGTGAGCCGAGATCGCGCTACTGCCCTCTAGCCTGGGTGACAGAGTGAGACTGTCCCCCCACCTCCCCAAAAATACAAAGATTAGCAGGGCGTGGAGGCGCGCGCCTGTAATCCCAGCTACTCTGGAGGCTGCAGGAGAATCACTTGAACCTGGCAGGCAGAGGTTGCAGTGAGCCGAGATCATGCCACTACACTCTAGCCTGGGCAACAGAGCGAGACTCCGTCTCAAAAAAAAAAAAGAAATGTGGAAACATTGCCAGGCGCAGTGGCTCACACCTGTAATCCCAGCACTTGGGGAGGCCTAGGCAGGAAGGTCACTTGAGGTCAGGAGTTCGAAACCAGCCTGGCCAACATGGTGAAAACCATCTCTACTAAAAATGCAAAAATTAGCTGGTCGTGGTGGCAGGTGCCTGTAATCCCAGCTATTTGGGAGGCTGAGGCAAGAGAATCGCTTGAACCTGGGAGGTGGAGGTTGCAGTCAGCCAAGATCCTGCTGCTGCACTCCAGCCTGGGCAACAGAGCGAAAGACGCTGTCTCAAAAACAAAACAAAACAAAAAACAAGAGAAAACCGGTGTGGAAACATTGGATGGCTCGTGACTGTGATAGCACTTTGGAAGGCTGAGGTGTGCAGATTGCTTAAGCCCAGGAGTTCAAGACCAGCCTGACCAACATGGCGAAACCCCCTTCCTACTAAAAATACAAATATTTGCCAGGCGTGGTGGCATGTACCTTTAGTCCTAGCTACTCAGAAGGCTGAGGCGGGAAGACTGATTGAGCCTGGGAGGTTGAGGTTACAGTGGGCCAAGATCAGCCCACTGCACTCAAGCCTGGGCAACAGAGTGAGACTCCATCTCAAAAAAAAAAAAAAAAAAAAATAGGAAGCGCTTCAAGTTGTTTTCATTCCCTAAACTTAGGCTAGAGACCACGTTCCATATCTCCCTAATCACTGTGCTGCTTTTAGGTCTCAGTATCTGTGGTGCCCATTTTGGTTTGAGACACTCACTCGGTTGCCCAGGCTGGAGTACGGTGGCATCATCATGGCTCACTGTAGCTTCGAACTCTCAGGCTCAAGCAATCCTCTCACCTCAGCTTCCAACATAGCTGGGACCACAGGCATATGCCACTGTACCCACCCACTAATTTTTATTTTTTATTATTATTTTTTTTTTGGTAGGGTCTCCCTGTGTTGTCCAGGCTAGTCTCAAGCTCCTGGGCTCAAGCAGTCCTCCCACCTCAGCCTGTGGTGTCTAGATCAGAACTTGGATGTAAGGTTTTAATGTTGGAATGGAGCTAGTAAATTTGAATAAAAAGTAAACGTAAAATATTCTGAAGAAGTAAGCTGTGTAACTCAGGGACTGGGAATATTGGAGACCATACAACTCCAAGCAAGGAGATTGTGTCATATCAGGGAGGTTTGACTGGACTTTAACTGATATGGCTAAGGAATCTGAAACTTAGTCAATTATATTCTGTTTCAAGAAGAAACAAAATAGACTAATAAAAAATATCGGCCGGGCGCGGTGGCTCAAGCCTGTAATCCCAGCACTTTGGGAGGCCAAGACGGGCAGATCACGAGGTCAGGAGATCGAGACCATCCTGGCTAACACGGTGAAACCCCGTCTCTACTAAAAAAGACAGAAAACTAGCCGGGCGAGGTGGCGGGCACCTGTAGTCCCAGCTGCTCGGGAGGCTGAGGCAGGAGAATGGCGTGAACCCGGGAGGCGGAGCTTGCAGTGAGCTGAGATCCGGCCACTGCACTCCAGCCTGGGCGGCAGAGCGAGACTCCGCCTCAAAAAAAAAAAAAAAAATATCTAGGCCACGCATGGTGGCTCACGCCTGTAATCCTAACACTTTGGGAGGCCAAGGCAGGTGGATAATTTGAGGTCAGGAGTTCGAGACTAGCCTGGCCAACATGGTGAAACCCCATCTCTACTAAAAATACAAACAATAGCCAGGCATGGTAGCGGACACCTGTAATCCCAGCTACTCGGGAGGCTGAGGCAAAGAAGGTGGAGATTGAGGTTGCAGTGAGCCAAGATCACAGCACTGCATTCTAACCTGGGCGACAGAGTGAGACTCTGTCTCAAAAAAAACAAAAACCCCAGGCACGGTGGCTCACACCTGTAATCTCAGCACTTTGGGAGGCCGAGGCAGGCAGAACACCTGAGGTCAGGAGTTCAAAACCAGCTTGACCAACATGGAGAAACCCTGTCTCTACTAAAAATGCAAAATTAGCCGGGCGTGGTGGTGGATGCCTGTAATCCCAGCTACTTGGGAGACTGAGGCAGGAGAATCACTTGAACCCGGGAGGCAGAGGTTGTGATGAGCTGAGATCACACCATTGCACTCCAGGATGGGCAACAAGAGCATAACTCCATCTCAAAGAAAACAAACAAGATCTTTAAGGTTCTAGAAAAGGAGGGCCCCAAAACAAGAATTGGGTAGTGTTGGCTGGGTGCAGTGGCTCACTCCTGTAATCCCAGCACTTTAGGAGGCTGAGGCGGGCAGATCACCTGAGGTCGGGAGTTCGAGACCAGCCTGACCAACATGCAGAAACCCCCATCTCTATTAAAAATACAAAATTAGACGGGCATGGTGGCACATGCCTGTAATTCCAGCTACTCGGGAGGCTGAGGCAGGAGAATCGCTTGAACCCGGGAGGCGGAGGTTGCAGTGAGCAGAGATCGCGCCATTGCACTCCAGCCTGGGCGACAAGAGTGAAACTGTCTCTCAAAAAAGTAAAGATCTGGGTAGTGTTTGTCTAACATAACCAGAGAAAACGTTTCACAGGAATGAATATTTTACTCCACTGTGGAGCGAGTTTTACCAAAGCTTGGGTGTGAAATCTTCTGAAATTTTGATGTATAAATTCCAGCCAAGAATAGCCCATTCAATCTTCTGAGAGAACTCTGGCATATTAGGACCCAGGCTGAGAGGCAAGCAGGAGGGGAAGAAAAAAAGAAAGGCCTATGGGCATTCTGGGCTTTTTTGTGCTGGGAGGATTGAGAGAAAAGAGATGTAAACATCAGGAACCTTTGCATAGGGTGTTTAGCCAGTTTGGGCAGCTCTCCAAGCTCTACAAATAGGGCACCACCAGGGAGTGTGGGGTTCTTCAGATCATCCATGGCCCCTTACTCTGAAAAGGAGGTGAAGGTGGTAGATCCCTGTACTGCGAAAGCCCAATTGTTTGTTTGTTTGTTTGTTTTAGATGGAGTCTTGCTCTGTCGCCCAGGCTGGAGTTCAGTGGCACAATCTCAGCTCACTGCAACCTCTGCCTCCCGAATTCTAGTGATTCTCCTGCCTCAGCCTCCTGAGTGGCTGGGATTACAGGCGTGCGCCACCATGCCCAGCTAGTTTTTGTATTTTTAGTAGAGATGGGGTTTCACCATGTTGGCCAGGCTGGTCTTGAACTCCTGACCTCACGAGGAGTGATCGCCCACCTCGGCCTCCCAAAGTGCTGGGATTACAGGCGTGAGCCACCATGCCCAGCCTCAAGCCCAAATTTTATGGTGCCTCTCATACAGAGCTCTGGGGGGAATGAAATGAACGTGGTAAGATTCAAACAGATAGTTATCTCAGCTTCACCACCCTCCCTCAAGAAGGAAGACACAGTAAAAGGCTATTTCTGTAGCGCACTTTATAGACCAAAGCTTAGACGAGGTGGAGGCTGAAGACCTGAGGAGCTGAGTCAGGGAAGACAGATGCCAGCCCTTCGTCAAGGCAAGCCTCTTTGAACACACCTTGGAACTTCCAAACACCCGTTCCCATTGTCATCCTCTTCTGGTCTAGAGAACTCAGCTCCTTCTGGGTCTCAGGGTTGGGGAGTACCTTTATCAGAAGGGAATGAAGGAAATCCCATCACCAGTTCCACCCCTCTAGGCCAGCTCAGTCTGTGGCCTCCATCTTGGTCCCCCGGGGCACCAGGAAGATGGTCCCATCGGCAGCCTGTTGCAGCGCGTACTCTTCAGGAGAGTAGCTGTTGCCTGATTCATCCCGAAGGTGCTGGAAAATGTCACGATACAGCTCTGTCAGCTGTTGGCGCATGACCTCCAGGGTCCGGTCTGCCTCCCCGCGGGCCCTGAGAAGCCGCTCCCGTTCATTGCTCAGCCGCTCCAGCTCCCGCTCCAGCTGCACGATGGTTTCCAGCTTCCTCTTGCGGCAGTTCTGGGCTGCCACCTTGTTTTTGCCCCGTCGTCGGATGTCCCGGACTAGCGCCAGCTGGCTCTCTGTCAGCGGGTACCTCGCCAATAGCTCATTAAAATCATCTACCGGCAAGTTGACGATCTTGTCCGTAGGAAAAGGAATCTTCATGGCCAAGGCCCGACGTTCATCCCGACTCCCTGCCTCCCCCCGTGCAGTGGGCTTAGCCCGCACAGGGCCTGAGGAGGGCTCTAAGGCCAAGGGGGTCTCAGCAGCTGGCAAGGTATAGTTGGAGTGGGCCAAGGAGTTGGGCATGAGTGAGTAGGGGTACTCCACCGGGTACATCTCCACATACTCGCTGCGCCGCCGACCAGCCTCTGTCCCCTCCAGCTCAAGAGATTCAGCATCACTATAGTTGAGGGATAATCCTGAGTCGGATTCTGGGTCTTCTTGGGGCTTAGGTGGCCCCACTGGCAGCCCAATGTCCAGGAGAGCTAAGGGGTCTTGGAGTGGCTCACTGAGCAGGCCCGAGAGGCTCAGTGGCTTGGAGACTGGTATGGTCATGTTGCCATAGGAGTATGGGGCGTCTGGGACATGGGATGTAGATGCTGGGAGCTCATAAGGTGGTGGAGGAAGTGGGAAGCCAGCATCTGGGTGGATTGAGCAGGGGCAGTAAGTTGTGTGTGGTGGAGGTCCAAGGTATGAGGCTGGGGCTTGGGGCTCAAACGATGGCTCACTTGGAGCATTTAGACCCTGCAAGGAAAGACACAAAGAGATTTGGAGACAGACTAAGGAAGAAAAACCAACACTCTCTCAGGACCAAGCTGGATTCTTCTGAAAGACCCAGTGAGATAGTAACAAGGAAACAAAGTTGCCATAATCATCGGAAGCTTCTTGCAAAGTTCTGATACAGTTGTTCCAAGAATAATGCAGTTTAAGGCCGGGAGCCGTGGCTCATGCCTGTAATCCCAACACTATGGGAGGCCAAGGTGGCAGATCACCTGAGGTCAGGAGTTCGAGACCAGCCTGGACAACATGGTGAAACCCCATCTCTGCTAAAAATACAAAAATTAGCTGGGCATGGTGGTGAACGCCTGTAATCCCAGCTACTTGGGAGGCTGAGGCAGGAGAACTGCTTGAACCCTGGAGGTGGAGATTTAAGTGAGCCAAGATGGTGCCACTATACTCCAGCCTAGGCGACAGAGCAAGACTCCATCTCAAAAAAAGAAAAAACGAAAAACGCAGCTTTAGCAAGAATGGAAGTCACTGAGGTTGGACTGCAGAAAAGTCTACCTAACACTGGAACAATTATGAACTCTCCTTGGAAAAGCTCTTACTGGGTTGAAATGGCTCATGTTCTTCCAGGCGTGGTGGCTCAGGCCTATAATCCCAGCATTTTGGGAGGTTAACGCGGGCAGATCACGAGGTCAGATCGAGCCCATCCTGGCTAACACAGTGAAACCCCCTGTCTCTACTAAAAATACAAAAAAAATAGCCGGGTGTGGTGGCAGGTGCCTGTAGTCCCAGCTACTCGGGAGGCTGAGGCAGGAGAATGACCTGGGAGGCAGAGCTCGCAGTGAGCCAAGATCGTGCCACTGTACTCCAGCCTGGGCGCCAGAGCGAGACTCCATCTCAAAAAAAAAAAAAAAAAAAGAAATGGCTCATGTTCCTTTATTTCCTTCAGGAAGTCAAAGCCTTGTTATTCAAGATGACCCCTCAGAACCCTTTCCTGCTGCAGTTATCTAGGGTCAAAGGGTCAAGTTCAGATCCTGGCCATGCCCCGGATGCCCAGCAGAGGGAGCTGCTGTGTGGGAAGAGGGCCTAGGGCAGATCCTGAGGGTGCTAAGCATGGTAGCAGGGCAGTAAAAGGGGGTGGGCTGGGAGCTAAGAAGCACCTTGGGGAGCCAGCACAAACTTTGCCGTCTCCTCTTCAGTCCCTCTGTCCCTGCCCAGGTGCAGTGAGAAGTAGAGAACGTGCTAGAAACAAGGCCCCCAACCCACATCGGGGAGCCACCCTGCTCCAGCCCAGCTGGGGACAAAGGCATCATTGTTAAGCCAACAGACACCCCTTTGTCCAAGTAGCAGGAGGAGAGGACCCTGGCATAGTCCAACTCCCCTTCCTGAGGCCCCTGAACTACTGCTCTGCTACCTGGAGTAAACGGACCCAGTTGCCAAGGGCAGGCAGAGGTAATGACGGAAGAAGATGGCAGGATCAGAGAGGCATGTCAGAAGAGAAGAAGGTGAGCAAGGGAAGGACAGCAGGAGGTGGGATAGAGAGAGATGTGAGTCAAGTGGCTGCTGAGAGAGCATACACTCCCTATCAGATCATTCCCTCCCCACCACTGCTCCTCCACTCCTCCTCCTCAATGTTCCTCAGTGTCTTCCATCCAGATCTTTCCCAGTTCTTCCTTTCCCAGTGCCTGAAGCATTACCAGCCCTGAGCCCTGCTTGCTCTCGCCCTCTGCCTCAGTCCAGGTCAACTCCCTGCTTCTCTCTTCTCTGACACACGCTCTCCCCACCCTATCCCGCCCTTACTCACCTGCAGCTCAGTGATGGACATGATCTCTTGCCAAGTCAGTTCCATCTCTCCTAGCTCTGAAGTGGACAGCTGTATCACCCTGTTCCTGCTCTGCTGGGGAGGACACGGGGACATCCTACTGGGCCAGAGTCTGGTCCAGGTTCCTGGAAAGCCCAGATGGCTCTGGAAACCTGTGTCAAAGGAAAAGAGGTGTTAGAGCTACACCTGCTAGGATCAGCAAGTTTGCACTACCTCCTTGGAGGGGCTCCCTCCAGCTTCCCCTGAGGGAAGGAGAGACTGCCTCCTCCCCATCCTCACTCATGCTGGACTCATCAACCAATCCCTTAAGACGGAAAATCTTTTCCTGTGGTATGATCTCCACCTCGCCAACTATGGCCACAGTCAGTTCCTTTGGTAGCACAGAAGGTCTTTACCTTTTTTCCAGGCAAAATGCCCACTCTTTCCCCTACTTTTCACTCCCCCAAACTGTTTTCCTGGCTAAGGGCAGAGTCAGATCTTCTGTTTCTCTGTTTTCCTGTATTTTGTTTTTCATTTTCTAGGGCAACATCAGGGGTCACCCTGCTTTCCTCCTCTGTCCTCAGTTTTAAGTTTTCAGCCTTTTCTTTCCAAGATGATGACAGTATATGCTTCAGGATCCCCAAGAGCATGTTGTGGAAAGAGCCAAGCAGACAGCTCCTCCCCCTCTCGAAGATATGGCCCAGGCCTGGTGGCTGATAGCAGCTCTGCCCTCTCCTCCTATCCTGGCCCTGGGCTTCCCTGCCTGGGCCAGATAAGAGGTTTATCAGCTGCAGGCGGCAGAGGCACAGAAGGAATGGGCTCTGGAGACACTGGACCTCTGTCCTGTGTCCTCACAGGGTCATTTGGGCCATACCTTAACCCATACAACCAGAAGTCTTTCCTCTTCTGAGGTAATACAACAACCTTAGTAAAGACTTAGTAAGCACTTGTTAAGAACTAAGCTTGATGTTGCAAGCTTAGTTTATAAGATTGGTTTTCACCAGGTGCAGTGGCTCAGGCCTCTAATCCCAGCACTTTGGGAGGCCAAGGCAGGCGATCACCTGAGGTCAGGAGTTCGAGACCAGCCTGGCCAACATGGTGAAACCCCGTCTCTACTAAAAATACAAAAATTAGCTTGGTGTGATGGGGTGGTACATGTCTGTAGTCCCAGCTACTTAGGAGGCTGAGGCAGGAGAATCACTTGAACCCAGGAGGTGGAGGTTGCAGTGAGCTGAGATCGCGCCATTGCACTCCAGCCCGGGTGACAGAGTTAGATTCTGTCTCAAAAAAAAAAAAAAAGACTGGTTTTCACAAAGATTCTAAAGGTACATCAGAAGCTGAGACTGAAACTGATAAATAATAGCAGGATGAGGTCTAGAACCTGACTCCACTTGACTATAATTTCTTCTAGGCATCTTCCCCTCCTGCCCCTGTATCTTCATACTCCAAACCTCTATTGGAAATCTACATTCATCAGTTCTTTCTGTGGAGTGTCAGTCTCTCTTTCTCCTTCTGGGCAATGTCCCTCTAGAGCCTTGAATACACACTGCCATCCAGTCCCTTTTCTTTTGACCTGGGTTCTAGTTGCAGCTCTGCCACAAAGCAGCAGTGTGATGTTGAGCAAGCCATCTCACTTCTCTGGGCCTCTGTTTCCTCATTTGTAAAACCAGGGAGTTGGACAAATTGACCTTGGAGGTCCCTTTCTGCTTGGATAGCTTAGAATTCTCAGCAAACCCTCACCCGTGTCCTTATCTTCTCTCTGTCAGTCCCTCTCCTCATGCTACCTCCCTATTCCCTGAGACCCACCTTCCTTGCATCTGTTTTCCCTGCCGTCAGCAAGAGACTCCAAGTAGATTTGGCAAGGTCTTCCTGATCTCTACGGTCACACATTGTGTGTATGTGCACGCACACAGACATACCCTGCCATATTAGTAAAGGGAAGCAGGCTAGGATGAAGGAAACGTGGGAGAGGGGAAGCACTTTGGGATGCCGAGGTGGGAGCATCGCTTGAGCCCAGGAGTTTGAGATCAGCCTGAGAAACATGGTAAAAACCCATCTCCACTAAAAATGCAGAAATTAGCTAGGCATAGTGGCACACGTCTGTGGTCCCAGCTACTCAGAAGGCTGAGGTGGGAGGATCACTCGAACCTGAAAGGTCAAGGCTGCAGTGAGCCATGATTGTGCCACCACACTCGAGCCTGGGTGACAGAGCAAGACCCTGTCTCAAAAAAAAAAAAAAAAAAAAAAAAAAAAAGGCCAGGTGCGGTGGCTCACACCTCTAATCCTAGCACTTTGGGAGGCCGAGGCAGGTGGATCACCTGAGGTCAGGAGTTTGAGACAAGCCTGGCCAACATGGTGAAACCCTGTCTCTCCTAAAAATACAAATATTGGTCAGGCATGTTGGTGGGCATCTGTAATCCCAGTTACTTGGGAGGCTGAGACAAGGAGAATTGCTGGAACACGGGAGGTGGAGGTTGCAGTGAGCTGAGATCGCACCACTGCACTCCAGCCTGGGCGACAGAGCGAGACTCTGTCTCAAAAAAAAAGAAAAGAAAAAGAAGGACAGAGGATAGGATTGTATGATCTCAAATTGCATGACCTTAGACCACTTACCACAAGGATGGCCCAGCACAGCAATTTAATTTGGAATCTTCTCTTCAACTTACGACAAAATTAGTAGGAACTACAAATGATGCTTTTAAAAGAGTATCTCCCCTAGCTCTTGCCTCCATCCCCTTGTTTTATTGCCATCCCCAGAGATGGGAGTTGGTGTAGGCAACTCTGCCAGTGGGCAGAGTGGGTGGGGTGTTTATGTCTGTCCAGGATGCCATTTCAACACCGGAACCCCACCCTCCTCCACCCAGGTTCTGGCGGAAATTGCCCAAAGGCAAAGTGAATGGAGAAGGGGTTTAGGGGGCAGAGACAATGACTCTTGCTTCATAGTTCTTCACTCACCCCACCCCACCCCGCATTTGTCTCTCCTTTTATCTTCTTGGATCTGACTCTAAGGTGCAGTACAAAGGTCCTGCCCTAGGAGGCAGGAGACCTAGGTTCTCTGGCACTTGAGATACATGACCTTGCCAGGCGCGGTGGCTCACGCCTGTGATCCCAGTACTTTGGGAGGAGGTGGGAGGATTACCTGAGGTAGGGAGTTCAAGACCAGCCTGACCAACATGGATAAACCCTGTCTCTACTAAAAATACAAAATTAGCCGGGCATGGTGGTATATGCCTGTAATCCCAGCTACTTGGGAGGCTGAGGCAGGAGAATCGCTTGAACCAGGGAGGCAAGGTTGCGGTGAGCCGAGATCATGCCATTGCACTCCAGCCTGGCCAACAAGAGTAAAACACTGAAACAAAAAAAAAAAAAAAAAAAAAAAAGGATACATGACCTTGGGCAAATTGCTTCTCATTCAGTCCCTTCCCTAAATGGAGACAGGACTAGAAACCAATTGCTGTGAAAGGCTGTAGGTTGCATCTAGCTCAGGGAGTCACAAACTTCATTGTGTGCCACATTCACCTGGGCTACATGTAAAATCACAGATTCCTGAAAGCCACTTCAAATCTACTGAATTTAATTCATAGACCCAGGAATCAGCATTTTAAAGTGCCTCAGTGGCCGGGTGTGGTGGCTCATGCCTGTAATCTTAGCATTTTGGGAGGCCAAGGTGGGTGGATCACCTGAGGTCAAGAATTTGAGACTAGCCTGGCCAACATGGCAAAATCCCATCTCTACTGAAAATACAAAAATTATCCAGGTCTGGTGGTGCACACCTGTAATCCTAGCTATTCAGGAGGCTGAAGCATGAGAATTGCTTAAACCCGGGAGGTAGAAGTTACGATGAGCTGAGATCATGCCACTACACTCCAGCCTGGGCAACAGAGTAAGACTCTGTCTCAAAAAAAAAAAAAAAAAGGGGGGTGGGGAGCAAGGAGAGGCAGGAGTTTGGAGGGGAGAGAGTTGAGGAGAACCTCTGGATCCATTCCAACCAGCTTTTGGGTGCAGTAGCAAGTTTGTACCAGGTGGCAGGTGGAACAGGATGCTTTTCCCTAGACACTCAAGAATGGGTGGTGTTCTATACACCAGGCATAGGTCCCTCTGGGTCTCCAGAGCCTACCTTTCAGAGGACAGCAGAGCTGGCAGGCAGTGGGATAGATCAGGGAGATGGATCAAATAGAACACCATAGAGGGTATAGAAACTGAGGAGATACTGGGAAAGTGAAGTGGGCTTCCCTGTGTTCCCTTTCTTTTACAATAAGAAGCTCCCACTTTAGTTCAGCTTTCATTTTGAGGTCACACAACCATCTTACTCCCACTGGGTTGTCTGTTCCTTCTCTTACTCCCCAATATTGTGGATTAGGTAGAAATGGGGTTGTCACCAGGGACTAAAGTCCATCCTCCTTACTCTTATCCTGGTGGTCCTACCCAGAAAGATTTTTATCACAATCCCTAAGTACTCACAGAATGATATTGGAGATTCATGCTTAGGAATACAGAGTGAGGACCATTTGGAGAGGGATAATGGAGAGAGGAATACATTTGGCCTTGGCTGCTGCCCCAGGGCTCTTAACTTCCTTAACAAGGGGGAACAATGAGAGGGGGCTTGCCTCAGGATCCCTTTTCGGAGGCTTATTTGACCACCTCACCTCTCCCTGTGTCAATAGGTGCAGTGAAAGGATGAGGAGGGATTAGTAAAACATGGGATATGGGTTGGCAGGTAAGCAACTTATTAGAAAGATTAGGGAGAACTCCCAAAGAGAGAGACGCACACAGAGGTGAGACAGAATGAAGGGGAAAAAAAGGAGGGAGAGAGATTTGAGTATAGTGAGCTCAGTGCCCTGGGGACATGCATGACTCAAGCAAATGTGTGAAAACAAAGGAGAGGGGGACAAGTTTCTGCTATCCTGTCACTTCATCCCTGGACCCCAAACTCCAGTCCTTTGGTACCGATGTCTAGGGGATCCCAGCCCCAGCAGTTCTGATACCTCCTCTCTTCTCTTCCACTGCTTCACAAGCCCCTATTTCCCAAGCAGCCAAGAGTTCCAGTTAGAAGCAACTATGCTGGGGTTGGGATGCCTTCCTTCTCCCTCCAGGTCCAGCTGATCTCTACTGCCCCTGGGCACAGAGAAGAGAAACAGCAAGGGAGGCAAGAACCCAGAGGCGATCTCTCATCCAACCGCCCCACCTTGCAACGCTTCTCAGAGGTTCAGATATCCAGTGTTTCCAATTCCTCAGCTTTCCCCAAACCTTCTCAGCTGCCTAGACAGGGGAGAGTAATGGAATGGAGTTGGGGAAAGGGTAGTCTGTTGGTTCCCCCAGGGTAGCCCACCAGTTGAAGGATTCCTCCTGGCTACTCCCCAGTCCCTCAGCGGTGCCTTGCCTGGGGAGACCACTCTCTGGTCCCCATTCACAGCCTCCACCCCAAGGATCCCAGAGCACCCAAGAAACCATTTAGGTCTTCTCCTAGAGGAGTTCCCAAATATATCAGATTCCTAAACCAGGGGCGATCTAAAAGTCTGAAGTCTCCTAAGAACATACCGAAAGTTGGTTATTTTCCCCCCTCACCTCCTTCACTCCCCCAGCCTGCCCCTCAGATACCACTGGAATCCTCCCCACCCACCCTGCCTTTCAGGCACCTGTGGCAGAGTCCCAGCGGAGTGAGGAGAGAGATGAGGCTCCCGGTGTTGTCTCTGGGGAGGCTGAGCCTGAGCTGACACTGCTGGACGAGGATCCCGGCTACCTTTGAGAATGTGCGAGGACCGCGCCCCGCCCCCGGGCCATTGCTGAGCCTTGAGTATGGAGGCTCAGGCTGGGCTGAGCACAGGAACCCCAGGCAGGAGCACCAGCGTCTGAAACCCTCGGCCTGAGTTCTCAGTCCTTCCTCCAACCCTCCCCTTTCCCCGTGGCTGTCCTCTCCTCCTGCCCCTTTCGGCCAAGAGAGGAAACTTGAGCCTGATGTGGTTTCTGCCCACACCCCGCCCCCACCTTGCTCCTGGCCAGCGGGGGCACACATGGCTCCAAGCCTCTCACAGCCCTGTTTTCAGTCCAGGAGTCCAGCCAGGTCTGTGTTTCTCCCATGCGTTTGATGAATTCCAACTTGATGGTCCCCTCGAACGTGACCTTTAAACTTTATACAGGTTGTCGTCGCCTTGTGTCCCCATGGCTCTCCTAGGGATGGGGAAACTGAGTCAAATCAAGGTGGAAGGCAGCTGAAGGTAAGGACCAGGTGTCTAGCTTACCAGCTGTCTAGGCAGGTGGACGTTTAGGGCATAGCTTTCATTTAAGGAAAACCTGGACTCTGGGAACAAGGGCAGGGGAACTATTTGGAGGAGGAGGGGCAGCTGGCTGCTTTGATGTGTCCTTTCACCTGTAGCCTTCTCCCCTCCCCCCTCAGCCTCAGATGTCCTAGGACAAAGGCCTCTTTCTTGGCCAGGTTTTTGTCAGTGTGTGAGGGGAGTTAGGTGGGGGGCCGCCCAGCAAGGAGATTATTCACCTCCCTTAAAGGGGACCCCAGATGTCCTTTGTCCTCCTTTCTCCCAGGCAAAGCACCCCAGCCACATGGCACCCAACTCTGTTAGGCCAGTAAGTACCCTTATCTTTTTTTTTTTTTTTTCCAAAAAGGAGCTCACTCTGTCTCCCAGGCTGGAGTGCAGTGGTGTGAGCATGTTTCACTACAGTCTCAAACTCCCAGGCTTAAGCAATCCTCCCACCTCAGCCTCCCAAGTAGCTGGTTCTATAGATCAGCGCCACCGTGCCCAGCTAATTTTTTTTTTCTTTCTTTTTTTTTTTTTTTTTTGTAGAAGTGGTGTCTCACTATATTGCCTTGGCTGGTGTTGAATTCTTGGGCTCAAGCAATCCTCCCACCTTGGCCTCCCAAAGTGCTAGGATTACAGGCATGAGCCACCTCACCCAGCCCACTTATTCATCTTTTTGCCTCCAAGCTACACAACCAAAGCCCCAGGTCAAACCCATCTTTCTTCAGAGACTATGAGAAAAGAGCCTTTCTTCCTCCTGATTTGTAATGGCTTTCAGCTCTATATGTCTGGCTTCAATCCTGACATCTGCAGCTTACATTTTTTTCTTCTTACGGTGTTCAAGTTAAATTAGAAACATCTCAAGACTGGGGAAGCAGATAGGTGCCACTCTGAGGCAGGACTGGCATTCAACAAGCATGCTCTGATGGAATTGCGTTTACTGTTAAAATAATGAAAATGTTGTGTCCTACTTGATAAAGGGCAGCTGCTGTGAGCCCTCTAAGTGTCCCCCACGACTCCACCAGTAGCCTAGTTCTCCTCTAAGATCCCCAACAACCCAGCAACACGACCATGGAAGTAAAGAGGCAATGCTAGTACCATAAGGAGTCTCCTGCGCTGCTTGCTTGTGCTGGAATTGGCCAATGCCCATGCCAAACCTATGGTTAAATGCTTTGAATTCCATCCCTATTCCAGCAGATCATGACTGCACATGCATGATCAAGGTAGGACAGGAGGCAATCCAATGACTTCATTGCATGTTATATGTGGGTTCAGAATCTCTTGAGACTTGGGCATGAATCTGGGTCACATAGGTAGGCTCTCAGATATAATTCTCTCATTTGCATACTTATTTGGGCCACTTGGAGGGGATGAAGAATGGTAACAGTCACATTTGTGGCTGACTATATAATGATATCAGGTTACAGATAGTCAACAAACATTTATTGAATAAGAATTATCAGTTCAGGATACTGGTGTTGCATAGACAATTATGGATAACACAAGGCTCATCATTCATTCATTCAACAAATATTTATTGAGTGTCTACTATGTTTCACATCCCAGGAACACAAAGATGAGCAAGAGAGTCTGTATCCTCAGTCAAGTCTAGTCAGGGAATTACATTAATAAGGTGTATATAATAAAATAAAATAGGCCAGATGCGGTGGCTCACGCCTATAATCCCAACACTTTGGGAGGCCGAGGCAGGCAGATCACCTGAAGTCAGGAGTTCAAGACCAGTCTAACCAACATGGTGAAACCCCGTCTCTACTAAAAATACAAAAATTAGCCAGATGTGGTAGCATGTGCCTGTAATTCCAGCTACTCAGGAGGCTGAGACAAGAGAATCGCTTGAACTCAGGAGGCAGAGGTTGCAGTGAGCTGAGATCGTGCCACTGCACTCCAACCTGGGTGACAGAGCAAGACTCTAGCTAAAAAAAAAAAAAAAAAAAAAATTGAATTAAAAAAATAAAGGTGTATATACAGTGCTATGGAGCAGAAGAGGAAATAAATTCTGCCAAGTGAAATTCAAGGAGGGCTTTACAGAGGAGATGACAATTAAGTTAGGCTGTGGAGAAAAGCTAAGAATTTCCCAGGCACAGAAGGGGAAAAGAGTATTCCAAGCAAAGATGTGAAGGCATGGAGGCATAAAATACAGAGCAATACTTTGGGTTTACTAGATTGGCGTATGAGATGGGAAGTAGGAGAAGATAAGCCTGGAAAATTTGACAGGGGCTAAATTATACAATGTCTTGAGAATCAATCTAGGGAGAGTATACTTTATCCTATAAACAATAGGGATTCATAGAAGTGTTTGAGGTCATCTACTACTTATTTGAGGGGACAGACATAGTCAAGTAGGGTGTTCTAAGTGAAGAGACAGCCTTCCTTCACTAAGGGGACCGGCTAGGTGGAGATGTCTCTCCCATCTCACCCTCACTCCTCTCCTACAGAAAAAGAGGACTTCACTGTGGTTCTCAGGCTGTGTCCTGCCTCCAGGACACCCTTTACAGGCTTCAAAGGAAGGGATGGTTCCTTAGCCCATTCCTCTCAGATTCCTGAAATCCAGACCAAACACCCTTCTACCTTAAGTCTCCTTTGATTTACAAATTGCAAAGCATTAGGAGCCAGCCTGAATGGGTTGGATAGTGCCTATGACTTGTTAAAGCAGGGATGTCTAAGGTTTTCCTATCAAGACTCTCCCACTTCATCAAAAGTAGCAGAGATGGAATACGATATGGAGAAAACCACGGCCACATATCTTTACTATTTTATCATTCTCCACGTATACTGCTAACTAACTCCCTAAAAGGTTGACTTCTTGTCACACCTGGTCAACCCACCCCTACCCTCACCCTCATAACGTGTGTGTACACCACCAGCAGCAGCAGGTCAAGCCACAAGCAATGTTGCCAAACACCCCACTGAGTTATGCAACCAGCTTCCCGAGAAGGGCGGGGTGTGTAGAGGTGGAACCAGGGGAGGGCCATGGGTCCCAGAGGGAGCTGGCTGCCTTGCCTGCTTGCCTGCTGGTCTGACCGCAGTGGCCCCAGAGGGCGGGGGCAGGGCTGGCCCTTTATCAGTGCCCTGCAGGGTTGCACCCACCACCCCCTGGCTTCCTCTCTCAACAGACGGAAAGGGGAGGCAGCCACAGGGGGCAAGGGGAGGGCTGGGCGTTATCCTAGGCAGCAGAGCCGGGCGGTTACCCCAATGGTTGGGGGAGGTGGTGGAGGGGTCTGGGACCAAGGGAATAGTGAGGCCCCTCTTACTAAAGTAGCGGAGGGCCCTGTTATACACCGAGGCTCAGATGGTGGACTAGATTTCCTAAAGCATCTAACTCATTGTTCCTTGTGTTCCAGTTTGGGTAAGGATAGGATTTTAAAAAGTCTTTGAGGAGGTTTCTTTCCTCAGATAAGAATTTTTAGACGACTGACTCAGGAATTAAGGGGAGACTGAAGCCCATTCTCAGGACAAAAGGGTTTGGGGCTTTCAAGGGAGTTGGATGTGACTGAGGTTCCCATACCCAGGCATCTAAGAGTTATGCCCTTTAGCAGAGCCTAGTACTAACACCAAAATGGATGAAGGCTGATAGATAAGCCTAGCATAGTCCAGAAGAAATAATCCCTGGGGCTTCATTCTACTTTATTTATTATTATTATCATTATTATTATTATTTTGAGATGGAGTCTCACTCTGTCACCCAGGCTGAAGTGCAATGGCGCGATCTCGGCTCACTACAGCCTCTGTCTCCCGGTTTCAAGAGATTCTCCTGCCTCAGCTTCCCAAGTAGCTGGGATTACAGGCACCTGCCACCACGCCCAGCTAATTTTTGTATTTTTAGTAGAGATGGGGTTTCACCATGTTGGCCTGGGGCTTAATTCTAAATCTAGAAAGAGAAGTAGTTTTGTGGTACATAATAGATCTTGAGTCTTAACACATGGGCTTGAGGCTGGGCACGGTGGCTCACACCTCTAATCCCAGCAGTTTGGGAGGCTGAGGCAGGAGAATCACTTGAGCCTAGGAGTTTGAGACTAGCCTGGGCAACATAGTGGGACCTTGGTTCTACAAAAAATTTTTAAAAATTAGCCGGCCTGTAGTCCCAGCTACTCGGGAGGCTGAGGCAGGAGAATGGCATGATCCCGGGAGGTGGAGCTTGCAGTGAGCTGAGATAGTGCCACTGCACTCCAGCCAGGGGGACAGAGCAAGACTCCGTCTCAAAAAAAAAAAAAAAAAAATTAGCCGGGCATGATGGCGTGCACCTGTACTCCTAGCTACTCAGGAGGCTGAGGTGAAAGGATGGCTTGAGCCCGGGAGGTTGAGGCTGCAGTGAGCTGTGATTGTGCCAGTGCACTCCAGCCTGGGTGATGGAGCAAAACCTCGTCTCAAAAAAATAAAATAGGCTGGGCGTGTTGGCTCACACCTGTAATCCCAGCACTTTGGGAGGCTGAGGTGAGTGGATCACTTGAGGTCAGGAGTTTGAGACCAGCCTGGCCAACATGGTGAAACCCCATCTCTACTAAAAATACAAAAATTAGCCGGGTGTAGTGGCACGCACCTGTAATACCAGCTACTCAGAAGGCTGAGGCAGAATAGCTTCAACCAGGAAGACAGAGGTTGCAGTGAGCTGAGATCGTGCCACTGCACTCCAGCCTGGGTGACAGAGCAATGTTTCATTTCATAAATAAATAAATAAATAAATAAAATGAAATAAAAAGGCCGGGCGCAGTGGCTCATACCTGTAATCCCAGCATTTTGGGAGGCCGAGGTGGGCAGATCACGAGGTCAGGAAATCGAGACCATCCTGGCTAACATGGTGGAACCCTGTCTCTATTAAAAATACAAAAAAATAGCCGGGCATAGTGGCAGGCACCTGTAGTCCCAGCTACTGAGGAGACTGAGGCAGGAGAATGGCGTGAACCTGGAAGGGGGAGCTTGCAGTGAGCTGAGATCGTGCCACTGCACTCCAGCCTGGGAGACAGGAGCTTTAGACTCCTACCAAGAAAAAATAAAAATAAAAAAAAATAAAAGACTTGGGGGGCTAAAGGCATGGTGGCTCATGCCTGTAATCTCAGCACTTTGGGAGGCCGAGGCAGGTGGATAACTTGAGGTCAGGAGTTTGAGACCAACCTGGCCAACATGGTGAAACCCTGTCTCTAACAAAAATAAAAAATTGGCTGGGGTTGGGCCGTGCTCCAAGCCTGTAATCCCAGCACTTTGGGAGGCCGAGACGGAAGGATCACGCAGGTCAGGAGATCGACCATCCTACACACGGAACCCCGCTCTCTACTAAAAATACAAAAATCTAGCTGGCGCAGGTGGCGAAGGCCTGTAGTCCCAGCTACTTGGGAGGCTGAGACAGGAGAATGGCATAAACCCGGAGGCTGCTTGCAGTGAGCTGAGATCCGCCACTGCAGTCCAGCCTGGGGCAATACAGCCAGACTCCGGCCTCAAAAAAAAAAAAAAAAAAAATTGGCTTGATGTGGTGGCGGGCACCTGTAGGTCCCAGCTACTTGGGAGGCTGAGGCAGAGGAATTGCTTGAACCCAAGAGATGGAGGCGGATGAGAGGTGCCACTGCACTAACCTGGGCAACAGAGCAAGACTCTGTCTCAAAAACAAAACAAAACAAAAAACAAAACAAAACAAAACAAAAAACAAAACAAAACAAAAAAAAGGCTTGGGCTTCGTGTGGAGTGTGGTGGCTTGAGCCTGTAGTGCCAGGTACTCAGGAGGCTGACCCAGGAGGATCACTTGAGCCCAGGAGTTTGAGGTTACAGTGAACTGTACTCCAACCACTGTACTCCAGCCTAGGTGACAGAGCAAGACCCTATCTCTAAACAAACAAACAAACAAACAAACAAACTTGGGCTTGGGTCCTGGCATTTACTGGCCGTATAGACTTGGGTAACCCAATCTTTCTGGTTTTTTTGTTTGTTTGTTTGTTTGTTTTTTTAGACAGAGTTTTGCTCTTGCTGCCAGGCTGGAGTGCAATGGCACGATCTCAGCTCACTGCAACCTCCACCTCCTGGGTTCAAGGGATTCTCCTGCCTCAGCCTCCTGAGTAGCTGGGATTACAGGCGCGCACCAACATGCCCAAATAATTTTCTGTATTTTTTTTTAATAGAGATGCGGTTTTATCATATTGATCAGGCTGGTCTCTAACACCTGACCTCAGGTGAGCCACCTGCCTCAGCCTCCCAAAGTGCAGGGATTACAGGTGTGGGCCACCAAGTCCGGCCAACCCAAAGCTTCTGAGCTTTATTTCCTCTTGGAAAATGGAGACAATGATGAGAATGCTAACTTAGTGAAGTTGTTAGGAAGATAAAATGGGATAAATACAAAAATTAGTCTGTTACTTATTAGATGAAAGCTTAGATACCTGGAGGCCAGAGTGACCCAAGGGCTTGAGGAACTTCGAATGCCCTATCTGGAGGTCAGACTCTGGTAGAGAGATGCTTGGGACAAACTGAAGCCAGTGAAGAGCCTGATTGTGGGGGAGAGCAAGAGCTAGGCTGCACCAGTGTTGGTGGGGAGGAATGGGGGCTAGACTTCCAGGAACTAGCCTGCAGGCCATGGCTCTCCCATCCCAGCACTACTGGGCAGGGCTAGTTCCAGCCACGCCATGGGCGCAGTGCCACGCTTATGGGCTTCAGTCACCTTCCAGGAACCCCAGAACCTCCGCCCCACCTCACACTGTTGCAACCCTTTAAAGTGGGTGGAACTGCCTAGGAAGTCCCACCCTTTGCTCCTCCTTAGAGGATGGAAGGCCAGATCCCTGGCCGTTTACTAACTTCTTTTCACAGGCATCCTTCTCATTCCAGACCTCCATCTTTGCCCCTGCTGCTCCCCTCTACCTGGAATGCCTTCCTTGGCCCTTTCTACCAATCTAAGGCAGTATGGAGTAGACGAGAGATCTAGGTTTGAGTCTCAGCTCAGCACCTAGCAGCGTGGACCTGGGCAAATTATCTAACCTCCTTTGAACCTCAGTTTCCCCTTGGTAATGAGGGAGAACAGAGTTTCCATCACAGGTTGTGAAAGGGATCAGATGAAGCAATGCACATACAGTGCTTATACAGGAAATACATTAATGTTGGTTCCCTTCTTATAATCTACTCTCCAAGGAGAGTTCATTTCAAGCTCTAGGTCTACAACACTCTTTCTGGCTACTTTCGCACATACACATAGTCCTCTTTAATTTATTTCTCTCTCTCTCTTTTTTTTTTTTTTTTGAGACAGAGTATCACTCTTGTCGTCCAGGCTGGAGTGCAGTGGCGCAATCTCAGCTCACTGCAACCTCCGCCTCCTGGGTTCAAGCAATTCTCTGCCTCAGCCGCCTGAGTAGCTGGGATTACAGGCACCCACCACCATGCCTGGCTAATTTTTTGTATTTTTAGTAGAGATGGGGTTTCACCATCTTGGCCAGGCTGGTCTTGAACTCCTGACCTTGTGATTCACCTGCCTCGGCCTCCCAAAGTGCTGGGATTACAGGAGTGAGCCACAGTGCCCACCAATTTTTGTAGAGATGGGGTTTCACCACGTTGGCCAGGCTGGTCTCAAACTCCTGACCTCAGGTGATCTACCTGCCTTGGCCTCCCAAAGTGCTGGGATTACAGGCGTGAGCCACCACACCTGGCCATATTCCTCTTTTCTAAGTTATTTTGCAATTATATGTACCAGAGAATTAATAGCCTCATTTAAATATTTTTCATTTGACCACATGTTTTGTGTTTCATACCATCCTATAATAGTATAACGTAAAACGGTAAATTTTTTTTTTTTTTTTTTGAGACGAGTTCACTTCTGTCCCCTCAGGCTGGAGTGCAGTAATGATCTCAGCTCACTGCAAGCCTCAGCCTCCCCGGTTCAAGCCATTCTCCTGCCTCAGCTCTCCCGGTAGCTGGGACTACAGGTGCTCCCCACCTGCCCGGCTAGTTTTTGTATTTTTAGTAGAGACGGGTTTCACCGGTTAGCCAGATGGTCTCGACCTCCTGACCTTTGTGATCCGCCTGCCTCGCTCCCTCCCAAAGTGCTGGGATTACAGGCTTGAGCCACTGGCTACCGCCAAATTTTTTCTTAACTCAAAATAAAATAGGCCAGGCACGTTGGCTCACACCTGTAATCCCAGCACTTTGGGAGGCTGAGGCGAGCAGATCACTTGAGGTCAGGAGTTTGAGACCAGCCTGGCCAACATGGTGAAACCCTGTCTCTACTAAAAATACAAAAATTAGCCGGGTGTAGTGGCACGACCTGTAATACCAGCTACTCAGGAGGCTGGAGGCAGGAGAATCAGCTTTTAACTGGTGGGGGCAAGAGAGAGGTTGCAGTGAGCCGAGATCATGCCACTGGTAAAAACGATATTGAACAAAAGTTGTCTCAGGCACCATAGTACAATGGCTAAGAGCATGAGTTTCAGAGTCAGAAATGCTGGCACTCAAATCTTGGCTCTGAAGATGGGAACAATGGACACTCAGGACCACTGACGGCAGGGAGGGCTGAAAAACTACCTATTGGGTACTATCCTTATTACCTGGGTGACAGGATCATTCATACCCCAAACTTCAGTGTCATGCCATATACCCATATGACAAACCTGTACCCTCTGAATTTAAATGTTGACAGGTAGGGTGGGAGCTGTTTCCTGTAATCCCAGCACTTTGAGAGGTCAAGGCAGGAGGATCTCTTGAGCTCAGTAGTTGAGACCAGCCTGTGAAATATCATGGGACCCTTCTACAAAAGGGTTCTTCACAAAAAAAAAAAAAAAAAAATTCTTTTTAATTATCTAGGTGTGGCTGCATGCAACTGTTGTCCCAGCTACTCAGAAGGCTGCAGTGGGAGGATTGTTTGAGCCTAGGAGGTCAAGGTTGTAGTAAGCTGTGATCATGCCACTGCACTCCAGACTGGGCAACAGAGAGAGACCCTGTATAAAAAAATAAATAAATTATTATTATTATTTTATTATTATTATTTGAGATGGAGTCTCACTCTGTCCCCAGGCTGGAGTGCAGTAGTGTGTGATCTCGCTACTGAAAGCCCGCCTCCCGGTTCACATTCCCTCCTGCCCTCAGCTCAGAGTAGCTGGGACCACAGGCACCTGCCACCACGCCTAGCTAAATTTTTGTATTTTTATAGAGACGGTGTTTCACCGTGTTAGCCAGGATGGTCTCTCGACTCCTGACTGCATGATCTGCCCTCGTTTCCAAAGTGCTGGGATTACAGGGTGTGAGCCACCACCAGCCTATTTTTATTATATTTTTGAGATGGAGTTTCACCTTGTTGCCCAGTTCAGTAGCACAATGGCATGATCTGGCTCACCACAACCTCCATCCTGGGTTCAAGCGAGCCCTGCCTCAGCCTCCCGAAAGTAGCTGGGATTACAGGCTCTCACCATGCCTGGCTAATTTTTCTCTCTATTTTTAGTAGAGACGGGGTTTTACCATGTTGGCCAGGCTAGTCTCAAACTCCCGACCTCAGGTGATGCTCCCGCCTCAGCCTCCCAAAGTGCTGGGATTACAGGTGTGAGCCACCGAGCCTGGCCCTAGTTTTTTTATTTTTTTTAGAGTCTGGGTTTGACTCCTAGGCTGGAATGTAGTAGTGCTATCATAGCTCACTACAACCTCAAACTCTTGGGCTCAAGTGATCTTCCCACCCCAGCCTCCCAAGTAGCTGAGACTACAAGTGTGTGCCACCACACCAGGCTTCACTATGATGCCCAGGCTGCCCTCAGACTCCCAGACTCAAGCAATCCCCCAACCCTGGCCTTCCAAAATGTTGGGATTACAGGTGTGAGTCACTGTGCCTGGCCTTTTATTTTTTAAATAATCCACTCACCCCTTCACATCCAGAACTATAAACTTGCAGACATTGTTAACTTCTTTGTCCCTCTTGCCCTCCATAGAACTTCTGGAAAAAAATCCAATTCTAGTTAAATCCAACAATTCAGCTTCTCCATATATATACCTAGGTAGCTCAATATTGAAGGAGAAAATCTCAGAATCTGGCTAACTAGCATCACTTTAAATTTAAAGGGTGCCGTGGCTCACGCCTGTAATCCCAGCACTTTGGGAGGCCGAGGTAGGCAGATCACTTGAGATCAGGAGTTAGAGACCAGCCTGGACAACATGGTGAAACCCTGTCTCTACTAAAATACAAAATTAGCTACGTACATGCCCATAATCCCAGCTATTTGGGAGGCTGAGGCAGGATAATAGTGTGAACCTGGGAAGCAGAGGACGCAGTGAGCCGAGATTGTGTCACTGCACTCCAGTTTGGGCGACAGAGCAAGACTCTGTCTCAAAAATAAATAAATAAATAAATAAATAAATAAATAAATAAATAATAAAAAATAATACCCCTAAAACTCAACACTCCCAAATAATTCTATATTTCCCTGGTAAATTCTCTTTTCTACCCTGCATAATGATTGTTTCACACCTTCTCTCTTCTAATATCTCCAATACCACCTCCACTTCACTCTCAGCAGATGATCTTGCTTCGTGTTTCATTGATAAAATAGACGCAATTAGATGAAACTGCCTCATTTTTTAGAATACCAAATCCACCAGTTTGCTTGTATCTATTCCCACATGTGTGGTCTTCTACCTTATCAAGGTGAAAGAAGGCAGTCGGGCAACGTGTGGCTCACCGCCTGTAATCCTGTGCACTTTGAGAGGCCGAGGAGGGTGGATCACCTGGAGGTCAAGAGTTCGACACCAGCCTGGCCAACATGGTGAAACCCTGTGTTTGTAAAAATACAAAAATTAGCCAGGCGTGGTGGTGTACCTGTAATCCCAGCTACTCAGGAGTCTGAAGCAGGAGAATCACTTGAACTCGGGAGGCAGAGATTGCAGTGAGCTGAGATCTTGCCACCGCACTCCAGCCTGGGCGACAGAATGAGACCCTCTCTCAAAAAAAAAAAAAAAGAAAGAGAAAGAAATATCCCTCTTCCTAAGGAAAGTCATCCTCTCACAGCTCTGTGAAGGGATGAAATAAATTGGATTCCTCTGAGTGCATAGCTAACATTCAATTCTGCCCCCAGCAATGTTCTCTATGCAGGTTACTATGTTTGATGTAGTCCTGAGGAAGGCTGATAAAGTAATTAAGAGGTAGGGGTGGATCTTTAGGTGGCAGTCTAAATAGTTCATCCAGGTAACACTCCAACCTACTGGATGAAGGTTGCAACTACATAACCCTAGGAATCCTCCTTTTTGTGGTCTTAATTTTCATCATAGTCATATATTGGGGAGATACCTCCTACACCTCAGAGACAAAACCAGACCGTTGTTAAGTTAGATGCCACGACTAGGTGTGGTGGCTTGCGCCTGTAATCCTAGCACTTTGGGAGGCTGAGGCAAAAGAATTGCTTGAGGCCAAGAGTTTGAGACCAACTTGGGAAACATAGTGAGACCGTGTCTCTACAAAAAAAATTAAAAATTAGCCATCTGTGGTGTCGCACACCTATAGTCCCAGCTACTTGGAGGCTGAGGTGCGAGGATCACTTGAGCCCAGGAGGTTGAGGCTGCACCCCGGCCTAGACAACAGAGGTGTTTTTGTCTTAGAAAAAAAAAAAAGATGCTGGGCACGGTGGCTTACACCTGTAATCCCAGCACTTTGGGAGGCCAAGGTGGGTGATCACCTGAAATTGGGAGTTCGAGACCAGCCTGACCAACATGGAGAAACCCCGTCTCTACTAAAAATACAAAATTAGCCTGGCATGGTGGCACATGCCTGTAATCCCAGCTACTCGGGAGGTTGAGGCAGGAGAATCACTTGAACCCAGGAGGCAGTGGTTGCAGTGGATGAGATTGCATTGACAGCACCTGGTTTCGAGCAACAAGAGAGCAAAACCCAGTCTCCAAAAAAAAAAAACAAAACAAAAAAAAAACGATGTCACCCTTCTATTGTCTCCCCAAGACCTGATTTTGTGGAGAAGATTCGCCCACATCTCCAGGTCAACAGCCAGTTGCCCCCAACTCTCAGCATGACCACTGTGCTGTTTCCTACTACGCAGTGGCTGGAGTAGAAGCACTCTATGATTGCTATAGTAGGAGCCAAAGCAAGCCCTGGGTTGGGAGTTAGTGTCTAGAGCCTTATCTAATTGAATTGTGTGGCCCTAGGCAATTTGCATTGCTTTTCTGAGTCTGCTTCCACTGCAGAATGGAAAAACCAAAAAATTCCTTTCACTGTCTCTTCTGAGCATATGAAACAAGGTTCCTTCCACACCTGGGTTGATTACACTATCAAGGATAGAAACATTGCTAACTTTAGGCCAGGGCGGGTGGCTTACTGTGTAATCCAGCACTTTGGAGGTCACATGGTGGATCACGAGGTCAGGAGATTGAGACCATCCTGGCTAACATCGTGAAACCCTGTCTAAAAATATGAAAAAATTAGCCGGGCGTGGTGGCGGGCGTCTGTAGTCCCAGCTACTTAGGAGGCTGAGGCAGGAGAATGAAAGCGAACCTGGGAGGCAGAGTTTGCACTGTCGAGATCGCCCCACTGCACTCCAGCCTGGGTGACAGAGCAAGACTCTGTCTCAAAAAAAAAAAGAAAAAAGAAACATTGCTAAGTTTTTTTTTTTTCTAAGAACATTCAGGCTGGGCACGCTGGCTTAAAAAAAAAAAAGAAAAAAGAAACATTGCTAAGTTTTTTTTTTTCTAAGAACATTCAGGCTGGGCACGCTGGCTTACGCTTGTAATCCCAGCACTTTGGGAGGCCGAGGTGGATGGATCACCTGAGATCAGGACTTTGAGATCAACCTGGCCAACATGGTGAAACCCCATCTCTACCAAAAAATACAAAAATTGGCCAGATGTGGTGGTGTGTGACTATAGTCCTAGCTACTAGGGAGGCTGAGGTGGGAGAATCCCTTGAACCAAGGCGGTCGAGGTTGCAGTGAGCTGAGATCGCATCACTGCACTCCAGCCTCGGCAACAGAGTAAAACCCTGTCTAAAAAAAAAAAAAAAAGAAAGAAAGAAAGAAAAGAAAACATTCAAGCTTTGGCTTGAATGCCCATGTCAATTTTGGTCAATTAATTCATCTTGGAAGAACTCACTTATGCTGACCAAACTTAGAAGAGTATAACATATAAGCCACATGGTTAATTTACATATTTCTACATAAAACTTCCAGTGGCCTGGCTGGGCACGGTGGCTCGGGCCTGTAATAACAGCACTTTGGGAGGCCAAGGCAGGTGGATCACTTGAGGCCGGGAGTTTGAGACCAGTTCAGGCAACATGGTGAAACTCTGTCTCTACTAAAAATACAAAAATTAGCTGTGCATGGTGGTGCACACCTGTAGTCTTAGCTACTTAGGAAATATTTATCTATTTTCAAACTGAAAATCACTTGAACCTGGGAGGTTGAGGTTGCAGTGAGCCATGATTGCACCACTGCACTCCAGTCTGGGTGACAGACAGCGAGAGACTCTGTCTCAAAAAGAGAGAGGGTGGGGCAGAGAGAGAGAAAGAAAGAGAGGAAGGAAGGAAAGAAAGAAAAAGAAAGGGAGGGAGGAAAGAAAGAAAGAAAGAAGGAAACGAAGGAAGGAAGGAAAGAAAGAAAAAGAAAGGGAGGGAGGAAAGAAAGAAAGAAAGAAGGAAAGAAAGAAAGAAAGAAAGAAAGAAAGAAAGAAAGAAAGAAAGAA